>NC_061081.1:5565838-5866188 GCF_021917145.1 Hypomesus transpacificus | reverse complement strand
AGTTAACAATCTGGCAGAGTCTGAATGGTGAGCAGGGTCTACATAGATCGTTGATTGCTGATCTGCCACAAGTGAGGATGGTTGTCTACCCCGGTAGACTCCGCCCATGCACACACACGGAAAAACAAAAAAAAGGGAGTAGAACACAGGAAAAAGAGAAACAGAAACAGTGTCACAGCCAGGGGCGTGACATACTAGCTTGCATGTTTTAGATGTTTATCTGCTCTAAATGAATGGGTTGTCTAAAAAAATAGTTTGAAGCAAGATACCACTAATAATCATCAGTAATCATCCTTTACAGAAAATGTCTTATGACATTGTACAATGCATTTTCTAATGAAACACCCCATCAGATTAGTGCTAAGCATAGTTCACCTATTACACATTTTACTGCACACAATACTTGTACAAAGCGTACATTTGTGAATGTTTTTATGTATTGTTTTCACTCTTAGTGTTTCTTTTTACATTACATTTATGCATTTAGCAGACACTTTTATCCAAAGCAACTTCCAAGAGAGAGCTTTACAAAAATGCTCAGACAGGTATCTCCTGATCTTCTGGATGTTGTAGAGGGTGAATGTACACGACCGGGAGACTGCAGCATTGTGGGCTGTGAGGGAGAGCTTGTCATCCATGGTAACCCCAAAGTTCCTGGCAGAGGATGAAGGGGTCAACGTCGCAAATCCCAGGGTGATTGAGAGATTGTGGGAGATGGAGGGCTTGGCCGGGATGATGAGAAGTTCTGTTTTGGCGAGGTTCAGCTGGAGGTGGTGCTCCGTCATCCAGGCGGAGATGAGTCTGTGAGGCAGGTCTCGATCCCCGGATCAGTCAGGGTGAACGACAGGTGCAGCTGCGTGTCGTCAGCGTAGCAGTGGTAGGAGAAGCCATGGGAGGTGATGATCAGTCCAAGCAAGGTGGTGTACAGAGAGAAGAGGAGGGGTCTAAGGACGGAGCCCTGTGGGGTCCTGACACTTTCTTCCCGACAGGTAGGATGAGATCCACTGAAGTGCAGTGCCAGTGATGCCCATTTCAGAAAATCTAGCGAGCAGGATCTGATGGTTAACCGTATTGAATGATGAAGGAGACCTCGAAGCCGCTCTGGCAGACTGGAGCACAGTGGTGACTGACAGGAGGGCAGTTTCTGTTTCCACACAGGTCAATATCCCAATCAATTTAACACAACTCTATCAACACATCAGCCACTGGATACATCAAACAGTGGACGTTTAGATGTCAAAGTTGTCTGTGACCCTCTGAAACTCAATGGAATCAAATTGACAAGGATGAAACCACCCTGATAATTCACCTTGTAGCAACCGATAATGTAATAACAGCCAAGATTGTAATAACGACCAATAACGTAATAATTTAAATGTAATAAAATCAATAACGTAAAAAATTGCCAATAATGTAAAAGTTCCTGAGCCAATAACGTATTAACCAGCCAATAACGTAATAAGTTATTACGTTATTGGCAAAACATTTTTACGTTATTGGCCGTTATTACATTATCGGTTGCTACACACCCTCTAATCGCTAATAATCCAAACGTCACTGAGTACGCAGATTTTCTGTGTACAGAGAAGCTTGAGTCTCTTGCTGTGGTCAAGAGGTCACGCAGCAGGTCTCGGATAATACACATATAGATAGGAGAATGTGCACTTTAACCTTTGGACAGAGCAACATGCAAAAAATAGTATAAACAATGAGTGATGACTGCACCACCTGTGCGTTGTTCTTCCTATGCCTTAAGTTGTGGAATGTCTACCGTTTAAGGACATGTTTTGGTGGTAACTATATTTGTATGGTCCAGCTCATATATAATGTCTGTCTGAGAGACATGTTTCTCACTCATGCCTATCACTCTGTTGTGGACTGATGGTGGGATCCGAGCAGCTCGATTAATAAACGAAGTCAACTCTTTTTCATTGTGGTGCGTTCCTTGGCCCATCCTCCGACAGAATATCATCATAACAATTGGCGTCACGAACAGTTAAATCTTCAGCCAGAGACCAGGTGAGCAGATTATGATTATCATTATTATATGGTTGCATTAATTTCTGCTTACCTGTGAGGACTGGCTGACAGTAGTAATGAACCTGGGCAACTTTTAAAGGGGACATGGTGATTTCTGTACGGGAGGACGGCAGGAAGCACGACTTTGAGATAGTCTAGTGAATTGGTAGAAGATTGGAAACTATCTTATTTCACTCGATGACTGTTAATTATTTGTAATTTGAGAAGGCCTAAATAGTTGCTTGGGGACCGAAAGACTACGGGACAGATACAGGACAAAGACCGTCAGCAAGGGTTTATCCGCTTGGCTTTAAAAATCGGTTAAAGTTTGGTATCTGCGTAGGTTATATGCGGTGAAAGGCCGTTTGTTTGTTGTCATGGTGACGTATGGACCGTAAAACCCTTTTCCCAATACTTGGTAAGAAAGGTCGGTAATTTAAGGGCAGGATTCCCGGTACTGTAAAGTCCATTTAACAAGTCTCGTTGCTGGTTCGAACGATATGAAAACTTTGGTTAATGGTTGAAGATACGCCCGTGATTGGTAAAGCGTTGAAAGACACGTTATTCATGTGTAAGACTCGAGCAATGTTTCCCAAGGACTGACAACATATTATAATGAATTACAGTCATTCAAGTGCTAAATTTATGACTATGAGTATATCTTCTTACAAGATGATTAAAGATTAAAGCTAAATACACAAATGAACGTGAAACATAAAAGGTTTGACTTTGGATATTAATATATTAACAATATTATTTTATAAATGTGCCTGTAAACATGGGGTGTCAAACCAATAGGAATTTGCCATTAGTAGTTAAATTTAAGACTGAGAAAGATTAGCCCCGTAAAGAACGTAAAGTTATGTCTAAACTTTTGAAGACCAATCCACATTTAAAGCACGTGCCAAATAAGAGTTTAACCGAAATGTCCCCAAGAGAATGGATGCTCACTAAAGTCGGTTTCTTTTACGTTTAACCTTATTTGACTAATCTGTATGAATGGACAGACGGACAAATACCGCTTGAGGGCACATTTGATAGATACCTGTTGCAGATTGCTCGAGAATATCTTGTTGATAATCTAGCTGTCAGCAATTCGGTTTGGGATACGGATTACATGCGAGAGGTTTTTATTGCATGGGAATTGATGGGTGAACAATGGCCGGCTAATATTGCTAAGAAAGAAAGAAAAGTAAAAAAGAAGCTAAGGAAATTCACAAACTTTGCTATGGAGCAGAATAGTTCCCAAACTGAGCCTTCTGCTCAGCCTGGTTCAAACACAAACTCCGCAGGCGCTGTTAACTCCCTGTACCCTCAAGCATCCGATTTCAACAGCCCTCCTGCTTATGACGATGAGATGGATAATGATATTTACGACTGGTTGTTTTTAGATTCCGGCTTATTCGGACGGCCTAAAACACAGACTTGTCCCCGCGCTACTGCAACTTATGTCTTCCCAAGGGGAATCTCAGGACAAATGGCTAAAAAATGGCGAGATCAATGTATTGACATGTGGCTTGATAACTGCAACAGGGCTTTTGATATTGCAAATAGGAAATTTAAAGGTGACAAGAGACGGATCGAGGATCAACAATTAAGATATACCAAAGAAAGTTTACAGGCAGAATTCAAAAAGATATTTCACCTTTTGAAACAGAGGAAAACTGTTGACGTTTATATTGATCGTTTTACTGGTGTATTGATGGACACTTTTGTTGAAGCAGTAGAGGCGTATCAAAATAAGCATAATGTCAAATTAGATCCAGACTCTCCAGTTTCCCTCAAAGATATAAATGGTGTGTTGGCATGCATCACAAATACTGCTTTGCTGAAATGCCTATATGAGATTTTGGACATACTACGGACTAGAGCCGGAGAACATCAGCATAGTGGACGAGGTACATTTATGGCTCCTTTATTGACCCTCGGGGATAAAATCTTAGATCGACCTTTGTCTTTATCATAAATTTCTCGCATTGCGCAGGACGCCCCAAAACCGTTTATACATCCAAGAGCATTCATAAATTGGTACACGGCTGTTTTGATGCATTTAGGTTTAAGTGGTAAAGATTCCCGTTATATTTTGACTACATTAATGCCAAACGTGAAGATAGACACATTAATAGAAGCTTGTCCAACTTTATCTGTTGAATTTGACAATCCTGAAGAGGAGGACAGTACCCATCCATGGTTGACGCATGCGCATAAACAAGAACACATTGCTGAGGTGTCTGAATTCTTACAGAAACACGCATTCCAAGAACGTGATGTAACTCAGGTACTAAATTGTAAACGTAAATCTGACGAAACTGTTTCTGCATATGCTAATCGCTTTCAAAAAACGTGGAAGGATGACGCTAAATTAGACATTAACGACACTGAAGATACTTTCTTTGTTAGTATGTATTTAAATGGATTGGATCCTAGATCTGCCTATACACTCAAATTGTCTGCACCAGATGTGTTTTCATTGAGTCCAGTGAGACTGATGAGGAAAATAAGGGAACTTGAGGCAGTCGGATTGTTTAATGTTCAATCGTCACGATTTCAGGCAGTGCAAATGGATCTCCCCTTGACTAACAATACTGAAGTTGTGCATCAAAATGTTGAAGATCAAAGGAATGTACGTTTTAACATGAACAATTCCACCCCAAATCGAGGTCGTTCCAACTTCAATAGGAATGGACAACGACCATTTAAAGTATATAAAGCCACGTGTCGCTACTGTCGCAGACAAGGTCATTGGTTTAAAGGGACAATTGACTGGGTTTTTGGGGTATTTCACACTGTTCCTTAAGGTCTCCGGATAGGGTATGTAACATTGGTTGGGTTGAAAATGGCCCGGGTGCTGTTCTATGCCCTCTGACAGATCCTCTGAAATGTTCCCGGGAAAAAACACTAGCTTTTCTCCTTTTATGGTATGCTCATTAATATTTAGATAAGCTGCGCGCTGATTGGTTGGTTATCAACGAGTGAAGCTGGGAGCAAAAACGCAACACGGCCAACAGCAGCACTCGCTAAAACACCGAAGTTGGAGACTTGAAATAAAAACGCGCAAATAAATCTATTGTGTCTACACAACACTGTTTTCAACAGATTGACTATATATCATTTGAAATGATAACATTACTTGTTTCCACTTCTGTTGTTGAAGCAAACTGGATTGACTTAGGTGGGTAGAACGTTAGGCTACAGCTTAGCAACCAAACCATATCGTGATTCTACTCGGCTTCAGTTAGCTAGCTAGGCTAGCTCTAGATATCTTGCTGTAAAATAACATGACAAAGATCTGGACCAACATGCATCGTGAATTGTAGATTTTCATTACACAGGTTATTTATTTGAATGAAACACAGTCAGGAACATGAATCAACGTTAGCCCCATTGCCAATAAACTAGGCTAAATTATCACACATTCTATGCTCTTGCGTTAACTAGCAAGCTAAACTTGTTTACATGCCTACAGTCTAGGTGTTACTAGTAACAGTTACTAGCAATGCTAACGTATCCTGTATCTAAAACCTGCCTTTCTCCAGTTCTTTCAAATAGATTATCTAGACAGGCGTTAGCAATAAGCCAGACTGCAGTTTGTTTTCTGGCTATTTTTCGGAAGCTTCCCTTCTAATGCCGACTACAGCTAGTCTAGCTAGAGTCATTTGATGTGTGTAGAAACGTATTTAGCATTCTACCTGGTATGCTATATACAGGAAACGTTAGCATTGCTAATAACTGTTAGCACAACATCATACTGTCCTTATAGCTTGCGGTTGCAATGAGCATACGGTTGGAACAGCACCTCTTTCCAGGTTCAGCTTCCTAGCATATCCTGCTTGAAATTGTCCAAGGTTGTCAAAACTGTCTTGGGTGAAATGTTCAGAGCAAATGAATGATTGAGTGTCGAACTTCGCCGGGACCTTCTCATAGACAACAGCAGCCATGCCTGTTGAATGTTTGGCTCCTTGGGAAGACTGTGAGTGTTAGCCTTCCCTGCACAGCCTGGAACACAGCATTTACGACCGTGGTCCATAATCAATATCCTTGTTATAATTCAAAACGTTCTTCTTTGTAATTCATTATAAGTAGCCTACACAGAGCAGCGCGCAGCTAAACTAGTATCGGAGATAGACGCTACCTCTGGCTGGTCTGGATGTAAATTCTGGGGCGTGACAAAGATACAGACCAGAGCCAATAAGAGGGCGATCACCGGTCCTACGTAGGACCGGTGGCTCTGTTGAAAAGCTAGCGTTTTACAGCCAAATTTTTTCGTTTTGAGATTTGAATAGGAAAGAGGTGTCAATGGACTTTGATATTCACGGTATGTTCAGTTTACCCTCCGAACTGTCGTTTTTCAACAATGACAAGGTAAAATCGGTTTTGCAGTCAATTGCCCCTTTAAAGATTGTCTCTTGAGACTACAAGATGAAGAGAGAGATGCTCCTGCGCGAGATGGGATTGGCCCCTCCCAGTCATGGCATACTACTCCCCAGAGGCCAATCATGGTACCACAGGCCACACAGCCAGCAGATACACCTGCTAACTTGATGTGGGATAAGTGACGCTGTATATCGATGGATCTGGACAATGTTAAATGTATAATTAATGCCCCACAATTTCATATTTCAGATAAACCCTCTGAGATACCACAATTAAGTTTGAGTATTGCAGGAAAAAGAATTCCCTTTTTGGTTGATACTGGAGCCACTATGTCCTGTTTAAGGAAAACAGATTTTGATTGTCCTATGAGTAAAAATACTGTCCAGTCCGTCGGCATCAGTGGTAAGCCCCAGATAGACCCTGTTTCACTTCCATTACAGATTGATTTTGATGATTATAAATTACAACATTCTTTCATTGTTAGCGCAACTTCTCCAATGGCATTATTGGGAAGAGACTTATTAAGTAAATTGAATGCAACCATCTTATGTTCACAGGATGGGATCGAGGTACACATACCCCCAAATAATGCTTATCAGCTTTTCTCTGGTTGTGTTCAGACAAACCACATAGCTAAGTCTGTTTTAGAACAAGTTGAGTTTATCAAAACACTATCTACCATTAGTGGTATAAAGAAATTAGCTTCTTGTAATGTAGCCGCTAGGATTGTTAATCTGAAACCAATTGATTTTCCTTTTTCAGATAAACTTATAGATCCAGATACCTTGCAGGAAGTGCCAAGGAACATATTTATCTCACCACATGGGATTCTGTTATTGTGGAAGACTACTTCTGGTAACATTGAGACCTTTGTGTGTGCAGTACGGAATGATTTTTCGGATGTACCACATTTTAATGATTCTTGTACTCAATATTTATTGAAGTCCCCTGATCAGGAGGAGACTCATAAAAGTTGCGTCATCTGGACGTATGGCGTGGAACCTACTCACTTCTTTATTAAAGATTTGCAAACTGACGTGAAACCACAGATTCGTAATCATGGCAATATTAAACTATCATTATGTGCACCATGTATGTTGCGTGAGGTACCATCTACTCTATGGGCACTACATGCCAACCATGTAGGCTTATTGGATGTACCACCTTATGAAGCTATGGTCAATATGAGTAAATATCCAGTTTACATTAAACAGTATCCTTTATCCAAAGAAAAAGAGGGGATTAAACCTGTCATTGACAGTTTATTACAGCAAGGTGTTATATGTAAAGCTCAGTCCCCAAATAACACTCCTATTAATCCCATTTTGAAACCAGGTACTAACAAGTATCGCTTTACACAAGACTTGAGAAAGATTAATGAAGCAGTCATACCTATTTCACCTATAGTACCTGACATTAATTCAATATTAACAGCATTACCAGCTGACTCTAAGTGGTATACAGTGGTGGACCTCTCCTCTGCATATTTCTCAATTCCAATACATAAAAATACCCAACCATTATTTGCATTCACATTTCAACAACAACAGTATATTTGGACACGCCTTCCAATGGGTTATGTTGACTCAGCAGTTGTCTACAGTGCCATGGTAAATAGACATCTGGCCCAGTGTCCCTTCCTTGTAACTCAACCTTATTGCAATATGTGGACGACTTTCTGGTGGCGGCCAGAAATGAGACAGAATGTGTCTCAGATTCGATAGCTCTGCTAAAACACTTGGCAGCAGGTGGACACCGAGCCTCACTTGCTAAACTTCAATTCTGCCAAGAATCAGTACTACCTGGGATACATCTTAAAGGATGGCTGTCGATTTTTGTCACAAGAAAGAGTGAACAGCATTAAGGACATTGTATGACCGAGGAACAAGACTGAGATGTTGTCTTTCCTAGGACTGGTAAACTATTGTAGGAACTGGATAGCTGAGTATGCCGTCCATGATGCAGAATTGCGCAAAGCCACACTCAAAGACTCTCCTGAAGTCATTCAATGGAATGAGGAAATGAAACATGCCTTCCGTCACATCAAATATCTCTTGTGTACTGCTCCTGCACTGGGATTACCTGACTACAAACTAACTTTTCATCTCTATGTTGCAGACAATGGTGAAATAGTATCCGCAGTATTGGGACAGGAACATGGAAACGGAATCAGGCCGGTAGCCTATTATGGTAAAATGTTGCCATTAATTGTCAAGGGCATGGTTCCCTGTTTAAGAGCTGTTGCATCCGCCGCTTTGATGGTGGAGAAGGCACAAACTATAGTTTTGGGACATCCCATGGTGTTACATACTTCACATACCGTAAACATTATCTTAGTAAATATCACAACACAACACATGACAAGCCAAAGACGTAGTAATTACGAACACATTTTGACAGGAACTCAAAATGTAACTATTTCCACGGCCACACACACAAATCCAGCTGTGCATCTAAAAACATTATTGCATGGAACAGAACCAGAGGAAGTAGCTCCTCATGATTGCATGGATATTATTAACTCCACATCCAGTGTAAGGACAGACTTGCAACAAACAGCTTTGGAACATAATGATTTTGTCTTATTTTGTGATGGTTCAGCAATGCGCCCAGATGATAAAACTATTCTTTCAGGATATTCCATAGTGGATAATTTAGGAAATAGTATCAAAGCCTATAGATTACCTGTTTCTTCTGCTCAAGCTGCAGAGATAGTTGCTTTGACTAGAGCATGTCTATATGCCAAAGATAAATCAGTTACCATATATACAGACTCCAAATATGCATTTTCAGTGGCACATGACTTCAGTAAAATTTGGGAAAACAGAGGTTTTGTAACTACTGCAGGAAAACTCATACAACACGCAGATTTAGTAAGAGGTCTATTGGATGCTATGATGCTACCAACTAACCTTGCTATAGTAAAATGTGCGGGTCATTCAAAGGCAGATTCTGATATTGCTAAAGGTAATAATCTAGCAGACAAACATGCAAAAGATGCAGCGTTAAATGATTCCTTCCCACCATGGATGAATCATTCTTTTGTGAATATTCAAACTTCTGATCCTCCGTTTACTATTGATGATTTAATATTGTTTCAGAATCAGGCGAAACCATCTGAAGTTCTACTTTGGGAGAAGAAAGGATGTGTAAAGCACAATGATGGTTTATGGAAAAATGTAGATGATAGAATAGCATTACCAAAAATAGCGTATGAATCCTTAATATCCTATGTACATGGTGTTACTCATGTAGGGTATAAGAGCATCATGCACTATATTTCACAACTGTTCTTTACAATAGGACTAGAACAACAAATTAGAGAATTTGTAAAGAGATGCTTAATCTGTGCTCGTTGTAATCCACACGTCAATCCAGCTAAAAGAGATCATTTGCCAAAACCTGAAGGTCCTTTCCAACAATTACAGATAGATTTTACTCACATGCCAAGTGCAGAGGATTTTCGTATCTTCTGGTGATAGTGGATCGATTTTCAAAATGGCCAGAAGCCTTTGCGACAAGGAAAGAAAACGCTCAAACAGTAGTCAAGTGTTTGATGGAACATGTTATTCCTCGCTTTGGGATACCAAATGGGATAGATTCTGACAATGGCACTCCTTTCACATCTAGAGTAACTATACAATTGGCCGCTGCATTAGGGATTAATTGGACATTTCAAATTCCCTATAACCCTCAAAGCTCAGCACAAGTGGAAAGAACAAGTGGAGTCAGGTGGCTGAGCTGTTAGGGAGTCGGGCTAGTAATCTTAAGGTCGCCAGTTCGATTCCCGGCCGAGCCAAATTACGTTGTGTCCTTGGGCAAGGCACTTCACCCTACTTGCCTCGGGGGGAATGTCCCTGTACTTACTGTAAGTCGCTCTGGATAAGAGCGTCTGCTAAATGACGAAATGTAAATGAAATGTAAATGTAACAAATAGAACCATTAGAGACAAATTGGTAAAATTACGTCAGACTAAACAAACAACTTGGATAGACGCCCTTCCACAAGTACTTCTATCTATCAGGGCGATGGCAAATTCGGGTACGGGTTTGGCCCCTCATGAAGTTTTGATGGCTAGACCTTTTCCTCTAGGTGTGCTGATGGACAAAACACCGGCGAATGATTTAACCTTGTTGCAGGAGACAAAATTATGTGAAACAGTTGTGGTCTTTTGTGTCTGAAAATAATCAACAAGTCACAGATTCTCTTCCCACCCCAGGTGATCAGAGTATTCATAGTTTTAAGACAGGAGATTATGTTTTAGTACGCAGTTTAAAAACATTGGCTCAGCAGGATCAACCGAGGTTCGGACCTCCGACGCAGGTTCTTTTGGTGACCAGAACAGCTGTTAAGGTTAAAGGCCAACCACAATGGATCCATGCATCTCGACTACGACAAGCACCTCCTATAGCAGATGCAGTATAGGACTTGTGGAGTGAAGCAGACAGAACCTCAAAGGATGAGTAATATTTCTCTCCTCAGCATAAATATTTCATTATCTTGAGTTTGGTTATGGTGTTGTTTTTCTCTTTCTGTTTCATGATATATAGAAGTGATGACATTGGCGATAATACCGAGCAGTGAGCATCATGAAACCAGAAAAAAGGATGGGGGATACTCCACAGAGAACTCGAATCAAGTTCATGGTCGTGAAGAGCATCATCTCACTTCTAGCGTTGATCACGGTCAATTATGCGGTCATGCTCGAACACCCTACTAATTTGAATGATGTTTCAGGGAATGATACCAAAGACGGGATAGAACTGATTGAACATTCTAATTCTGATCAGCATGTTCGTGTACGTCGTAACGCTCCAACACCTGCAAGCATTCTTGGAGTGGAAGTACAGAATCATATTCCTATGAATGAATCAGATATGATTTGCTTATATTATCCGTTGATGGCAACAGGGAGGAAACCATTCTATGTTCAGCAAGTCAACTTTGTTACTATGACGGAAAGTATGATATCAATTGAAGCACAATACGAATCACTCGAAGATGAAGAAGTGTTGATAATGATTCAAACACTCATGTTTTCCAAGCCCAGCACAGTCACTGTTGATTACTGTAATAAATTCTGGAAAACATTGACTCCTAAACTTCTGGTTCAGCGAGATTTAGACGCATATGATAATATTCAACCAGTAGTTATTAAGGCTACACAAATGAAGGCACCTGTAACTTGTCTCAGCTCTACTGAGGGTATTAAAACCATGCATCGTGTGGGTTTTACTCAGGGTTGTCCAGATAAGAGGATCTTCATGGGAACACTTTTTCCATGGCCAGCTACTGATCTTATGATCTGGCTTTGCGATAACAATATTTACACTTATCTTCCACTTTTTGGAGAGGTAGATGTGCTCCTTATTGGATACCACCTAGTACTGTATTTGGGAAAGTGACTATTCCCACCGCAGTAAGAGGTCTATTGGATGCTATGATGCTACCAACTAACCTTGCTATAGTAAAATGTGCGGGTCATTCAAAGGCAGATTCTGATATTGCTAAAGGTAATAATCTAGCAGACAAACATGCAAAAGATGCAGCGTTAAATGATTCCTTCCCACCATGGATGAATCATTCTTTTGTGAATATTCAAACTTCTGATCCTCCGTTTACTATTGATGATTTAATATTGTTTCAGAATCAGGCGAAACCATCTGAAGTTCTACTTTGGGAGAAGAAAGGATGTGTAAAGCACAATGATGGTTTATGGAAAAATGTAGATGATAGAATAGCATTACCAAAAATAGCGTATGAATCCTTAATATCCTATGTACATGGTGTTACTCATGTAGGGTATAAGAGCATCATGCACTATATTTCACAACTGTTCTTTACAATAGGACTAGAACAACAAATTAGAGAATTTGTAAAGAGATGCTTAATCTGTGCTCGTTGTAATCCACACGTCAATCCAGCTAAAAGAGATCATTTGCCAAAACCTGAAGGTCCTTTCCAACAATTACAGATAGATTTTACTCACATGCCAAGTGCAGAGGATTTTCGTATCTTCTGGTGATAGTGGATCGATTTTCAAAATGGCCAGAAGCCTTTGCGACAAGGAAAGAAAACGCTCAAACAGTAGTCAAGTGTTTGATGGAACATGTTATTCCTCGCTTTGGGATACCAAATGGGATAGATTCTGACAATGGCACTCCTTTCACATCTAGAGTAACTATACAATTGGCCGCTGCATTAGGGATTAATTGGACATTTCAAATTCCCTATAACCCTCAAAGCTCAGCACAAGTGGAAAGAACAAGTGGAGTCAGGTGGCTGAGCTGTTAGGGAGTCGGGCTAGTAATCTTAAGGTCGCCAGTTCGATTCCCGGCCGAGCCAAATTACGTTGTGTCCTTGGGCAAGGCACTTCACCCTACTTGCCTCGGGGGGAATGTCCCTGTACTTACTGTAAGTCGCTCTGGATAAGAGCGTCTGCTAAATGACGAAATGTAAATGAAATGTAAATGTAACAAATAGAACCATTAGAGACAAATTGGTAAAATTACGTCAGACTAAACAAACAACTTGGATAGACGCCCTTCCACAAGTACTTCTATCTATCAGGGCGATGGCAAATTCGGGTACGGGTTTGGCCCCTCATGAAGTTTTGATGGCTAGACCTTTTCCTCTAGGTGTGCTGATGGACAAAACACCGGCGAATGATTTAACCTTGTTGCAGGAGACAAAATTATGTGAAACAGTTGTGGTCTTTTGTGTCTGAAAATAATCAACAAGTCACAGATTCTCTTCCCACCCCAGGTGATCAGAGTATTCATAGTTTTAAGACAGGAGATTATGTTTTAGTACGCAGTTTAAAAACATTGGCTCAGCAGGATCAACCGAGGTTCGGACCTCCGACGCAGGTTCTTTTGGTGACCAGAACAGCTGTTAAGGTTAAAGGCCAACCACAATGGATCCATGCATCTCGACTACGACAAGCACCTCCTATAGCAGATGCAGTATAGGACTTGTGGAGTGAAGCAGACAGAACCTCAAAGGATGAGAAATATTTCTCTCCTCAGCATAAATATTTCATTATCTTGAGTTTGGTTATGGTGTTGTTTTTCTCTTTCTGTTTCATGATATATAGAAGTGATGACATTGGCGATAATACCGAGCAGTGAGCATCATGAAACCAGAAAAAAGGATGGGGGATACTCCACAGAGAACTCGAATCAAGTTCATGGTCGTGAAGAGCATCATCTCACTTCTAGCGTTGATCACGGTCAATTATGCGGTCATGCTCGAACACCCTACTAATTTGAATGATGTTTCAGGGAATGATACCAAAGACGGGATAGAACTGATTGAACATTCTAATTCTGATCAGCATGTTCGTGTACGTCGTAACGCTCCAACACCTGCAAGCATTCTTGGAGTGGAAGTACAGAATCATATTCCTATGAATGAATCAGATATGATTTGCTTATATTATCCGTTGATGGCAACAGGGAGGAAACCATTCTATGTTCAGCAAGTCAACTTTGTTACTATGACGGAAAGTATGATATCAATTGAAGCACAATACGAATCACTCGAAGATGAAGAAGTGTTGATAATGATTCAAACACTCATGTTTTCCAAGCCCAGCACAGTCACTGTTGATTACTGTAATAAATTCTGGAAAACATTGACTCCTAAACTTCTGGTTCAGCGAGATTTAGACGCATATGATAATATTCAACCAGTAGTTATTAAGGCTACACAAATGAAGGCACCTGTAACTTGTCTCAGCTCTACTGAGGGTATTAAAACCATGCATCGTGTGGGTTTTACTCAGGGTTGTCCAGATAAGAGGATCTTCATGGGAACACTTTTTCCATGGCCAGCTACTGATCTTATGATCTGGCTTTGCGATAACAATATTTACACTTATCTTCCACTTTTTGGAGAGGTAGATGTGCTCCTTATTGGATACCACCTAGTACTGTATTTGGGAAAGTGACTATTCCCACCGCAGTAAGAGGTCTATTGGATGCTATGATGCTACCAACTAACCTTGCTATAGTAAAATGTGCGGGTCATTCAAAGGCAGATTCTGATATTGCTAAAGGTAATAATCTAGCAGACAAACATGCAAAAGATGCAGCGTTAAATGATTCCTTCCCACCATGGATGAAACATTCTTTTGTGAATATTCAAACTTCTGATCCTCCGTTTACTATTGATGATTTAATATTGTTTCAGAATCAGGCGAAACCATCTGAAGTTCTACTTTGGGAGAAGAAAGGATGTGTAAAGCACAATGATGGTTTATGGAAAAATGTAGATGATAGAATAGCATTACCAAAAATAGCGTATGAATCCTTAATATCCTATGTACATGGTGTTACTCATGTAGGGTATAAGAGCATCATGCACTATATTTCACAACTGTTCTTTACAATAGGACTAGAACAACAAATTAGAGAATTTGTAAAGAGATGCTTAATCTGTGCTCGTTGTAATCCACACGTCAATCCAGCTAAAAGAGATCATTTGCCAAAACCTGAAGGTCCTTTCCAACAATTACAGATAGATTTTACTCACATGCCAAGTGCAGAGGATTTTCGTATCTTCTGGTGATAGTGGATCGATTTTCAAAATGGCCAGAAGCCTTTGCGACAAGGAAAGAAAACGCTCAAACAGTAGTCAAGTGTTTGATGGAACATGTTATTCCTCGCTTTGGGATACCAAATGGGATAGATTCTGACAATGGCACTCCTTTCACATCTAGAGTAACTATACAATTGGCCGCTGCATTAGGGATTAATTGGACATTTCAAATTCCCTATAACCCTCAAAGCTCAGCACAAGTGGAAAGAACAAGTGGAGTCAGGTGGCTGAGCTGTTAGGGAGTCGGGCTAGTAATCTTAAGGTCGCCAGTTCGATTCCCGGCCGAGCCAAATTACGTTGTGTCCTTGGGCAAGGCACTTCACCCTACTTGCCTCGGGGGGAATGTCCCTGTACTTACTGTAAGTCGCTCTGGATAAGGTATTAAAACCATATTGAGGGTATTAAAACCATGCATCGTGTGGGTTTTACTCAGGGTTGTCCAGATAAGAGGATCTTCATGGGAACACTTTTTCCATGGCCAGCTACTGATCTTATGATCTGGCTTTGCGATAACAATATTTACACTTATCTTCCACTTTTTGGAGAGGTAGATGTGCTCCTTATTGGATACCACCTAGTACTGTATTTGGGAAAGTGACTATTCCCACCGCATGGCCAGAAATTTCACCTAATGATCTATCTGGAACTTTTAAAGAGAATGATGAGGTAAAATACACAGATGAGGATATGCCAGTCCTGGAGGATTACCATCCATGTGCCTTCTCGCTTATCAGTATGTATTGCAAAAGCATCCCTTGTTAGGAGAGCAACCTAGTTCAAAGACTCCTGTACGACCAATTATTTTGCTGAATAACATCTACGTAGCCAAAGCTAGTAACCTGGTAGTCAAAGCCAAAGGATTGTTGAACATGATGTCACAGTATATAATCTATTCAAATATTTCCATAAATCAGGGAAATGAGCCGGATTTACTGAATTCTCATGCTACTATATTCTCTGTACCTAAGGATTTGCCATCATTGGTAGGATGCACAATATTCTACAAGAAACATATGGTTTCTTTACCTAATGATTTGTCTGTAGTTCCTACTAAAGTTACAGCTAATATCAATTCGACCTCAAGTTATGAAGTTTGCATTAGAGGAGTAGAGAAGGATTCTGTTGGTGCAAGGGACGTAGGTTTCTTGCGAATCACTCAATGTCAGAGCATCTTTGAATATCCGGGTTTGGGATATTACGTTACAACAATGGGAACTCCGCCCACCCCAGGCTTTAATTGGTGCTGTGGTGAGAATGTATGGACAAGTTTACCACCATTATTCAGAGGACTTTGTGGAGTGTGTACATTGAACGATTTATTATATGTGGTCGAACCTATTGAATTCCTGACACATCATCGAACTGGTTTTAGAGCTAAGCGTTCCAATACTGAAACTATGGGTTACGTACATTTGCAAAACACTGATGCAACTGATTTGGCTAATAGATATAGTGCTCTACCTCGTGATTTCAGGATATTTACATGTACGCAGCTAGTGTTCAAAACCATATTTTGGAATACTGAACTTCAATATTCTAATCATTACATGATAGCATTGACTCGTCATGATGTGGCTAGAGTGGCTAATGCTACACTTATGGGATTCCAGGCGTTGGGAGCTGAAGTTGCTGCAATTAGAGAATTTACTATAAATAATAGAATTGCTTTGGACGCAATCACCGCCGCTCAGGGAGGCATTTGTGCTATTGTAGGTGACGATTCATGTTGCACATATCTTCCATCAGAATCCGAAGGTCTTGGTAATTTGTCGAAAGCTATTGACAACATTAGAGACATACAGGAGAATATTGTTAGGACCAATCGGGATGCCAGAATGTTAGGAGGATATCATAATAATCAGATCTTGGACGTCGTAGCTAACATGTTCAAGGGCAATTCTCTAGTGACATGGATTGTAGGCATCTTGGCACCAGTGTTTCTGGTAATCATGATTGTTGTAGTGATCATGGGTTGCTGCTTTCCAATATTTCGAGCACTTATGGTGAGATCTCTGCACTCCATCACTAACATGCCGGTCATAACCACAGGAAAAATAGCGGTTAACATCAAATCTATTAGAGGACGTTCTGATACTTCTTCTGAAGACTCATTCTCATCAATTGACTCCATCGACAATGTTGATAGGAAAGATAGTGTTGCATGCCATGCAATGTCTAATTATGGGTAAACTGAGTTGAACAGATGGAGAAGGAGAGGAGAAGAAGAGGCCATACCTAAAGAGGAATTCGGGTTCGGCTGAATCTCGGATGAAGACATCCTCTTTCTTGAAACTTGTTTGTGTGTGATGTTGATTTAGATTCATAAGTTCAGAACCTTCCTCCGTTAGGAATGTAATAAGGAATCATATTAAAAATTGTATGGTGGTTACTATATTTGTATGGTCCAGCTCATATATAATGTCTGTCTGAGAAACATGTTTCTCACTCATGCCTATCACTCTGTTGTGGACTGATGGTGGGATCCGAGCAGCTCGATTAATAAACGAAGTCAACTCTTTTTCATTGTGGTGCGTTCCTTGGCCCATCCTCCGACAGAATATCATCATAACAGTCACTTTTTGCCTTTTTAACATCCGCCAGTCAAGTTTAATCAACCAAACACAGCTTGGTCATGTTTTCGGCATAGTGAAACTAAATACCAGACTTAAACTTATATGAAAGCATGGGCCTGACCAGAGCACAGGTGGCCCTATAGACCACACCTCAAAATTTTCAATTTCAAAAGGATGGCATTTGACCCCATCAGGCCAAAATGTCTAGAAGTTGGTATGCATGCCTTATTGCTCACAAGCGTATTTATCGTTAACGCTAAAAAAATGCGTTGCACATCCCCCCAGTCAAAAACTGATACTCTGATTCAATCACCAGTTGATATGAAGACATGACAATGTTACAAAAATCTGAGAAATTGTTGAATGTAAGATGAAAAGTAGATTTATTGTGAATGTTTGAAATATGCATGCTTGGCTAAATGCTATGGATCTGCCAATTAAAGTCTGCCTTATGCGCGCGGGCACCAAATCTTCACTGACTCATCTAGACCTCAGACACGCACGCAAGCTTGGGGAGACGCACACACATCCAAGGCTTTCTGGAAAGGGTGGGCTGACCTAGCCCCCACCCCTAGCCCCAACCACTCCTTGGCTTGAAGCAAAGACCCTTATGGATCTTAGTGGCATTGCATTTCCGATTTGGTATCCCATTGGTAAAAAGTTGTCCACATTTGGCACACTGAAACTATAGGCCACACGTAACACCACAAATGGCAGACCATTGCCCATAGATGGTGCTACAGGCCACGCAAACATTGTCTTTTTGATGTGATGGCATTTCCACCCCATAAGTCCAAAAGGTTTCCACCCCATAAGTCCAAAAGGTCTGAATGTTGGTATGCATGCCTTATTACTCATGGGGAAGAAAGAAGTCTAAACAACCCCATAATGTCTGAAGCATGGATTTTTCAATCTAGTGACAATTTGTGAAGAATAAACATTTTTAAATGGTTCGCAATGTTTTGGAGGAATCCGCCATTGGTGCTTGTAGCTATATTCAGGGTTATTCCGGTAGGAAGGAACCTATTGTTTTTGTTAGCATTACTATTATTATTTATCTTCTCCTTGCGCCCCAATATTTCAAAAAGTCCCTGTTCAAAATGTTTCTAATTTGGCAGATTGATACCCCCACACCAAATATGGGACACATTTGACTGTAAGGGGGCGCCCAAAGTGATGGCATTTCCACCCCATTACTCCAATTCTTCTGAAACTTGGTGTACATGCCTTATGTCTCATGGGGAACAAAAAAGCCTCGGACCCATAAGGTCTGCCATGATGGATTTTCCTGTACAGTGAAAACTTTAGTCAATGGGCCTCATTCTCGAACGCAGTTGAGAAGAATTTAAGAAGGAATTTCTTCTGAATTGGATTTAGGAAAACATTTGGCATTCATGAAAGTTTTCTCATCTGGGATTTGTTCTGAACTTTAGAAGACTTTACGAACGCGAAATAGCAGTCGTAAATCGGCCAGAGTTGTCTCAAATGCGATTCCTTAAAAAACCACAAGGGGAATCGCATTTAAGAAAACTCTCCGTGTTAGAAGTGTTAATGAATTTGTGAGAAATCGTTGGTGATTGCGTTTACATCAACTTTACAGACATCGGATTAAAATAATTATAACAATTTACCTTGCTTAGTGTACACACTGTTAGATCAAGTTTAGAACAATTCTACTGCTCATCTTACTGGTATGATGTATGTGACAAATAAAACCTTTAACTTGCACTTGGACATCATATAAATTCAACCAGGCCATCCAATTATCACTGATCACTCGACCTATTTAAAGGGACGAGTGTGCACCCTAGGCATACAATATGGCACAATTGCTTTTTCGCTTGGACATAACGTGCGTTCCTATTGCTTTCCTAATTTTGTCGATTCTGACTCACTGCTGTTGCGTGCCCTTATAACATTTTACATTTACATTTAGTCATTTAGCAGACGCTCTTATCCAGAGCGACTCACAGTAAGTACAGGGACATTCCCCCGAGGCAAGTATGGTGAAGTGCCTTGCCCAAGGACACAACGTCATTTTGGCGGGGCGGGGAATCGATCCGGCAACCTTCTGATTACTAGCCCGACTCCCTCACCGCTCAGCCATCTGACTTATAAGGAGCTGTCGGGCATGTATGTATGGAAATTCAGGAGCACGAGGACGCGCTTTCAACTTAAGAACTTGCAGCTATGTTTTGTAATGGATGTGTGTTTTTGCATCATTTACATTATTTTGATTACACATTTTGCTGAACGGTGCCTGTAAGCCAGTGGTTCTCAACTCTGGTCCTGGGGACCAAACTGCCCTGCATGTTGTAGTTGTTTCACTCTTCCAATGCACCTGATTCAAATGAATGAGGGATAATGATGATAAATTGTTAATGCTTACCTTGAGATATTTTTCACAGATAATTTGATAGATGGCCACACAGGTTTCAGGAACAAATGTATGAATTGTTGAGCAACCAATCCGATATTGGCAAGAAAGGCTCTGCCATGTTCGGCAATAATTTTTTCAATCTAAAGTGTATTGTAATTTGTACAAATAAAGTAGCCTATATAGACTCGATGTAGCACTTCACTTGTTGCCAAGAATCTTAACGTCACCATGAGGTGTTCACCAGGAGAAATGCAGTCTCTGAAATTAGTGTCTCTTTTGGCAATGAGTGGAGTAACCATGGCCAGTAGATGCTGTAAAAGCTGAAGGCGCAAAATGGGCAAGGTTTGCAAAAGCTGGGGTATCTTCAGTGTAGCTTTTTACATAAACTAGGATATGCCCCATTTTTCGCATCGCATTAGCTAAGGTTTACTCCACAGTCTCCTCCAGGCTCGTCTTGTTCGCTGTTTCTCCTGTACACGGCCAACAGCTTTAAAGGCCAGGTAGACCATGGTAGACCAACAACTGCCAACTTAGAAAGTTGGGGCTAGTTGGGCATTGTCTGGGCAATGTAAGTGTCTTAAGTGTGTGTTCACCCACCTTATGGTGGTACCCTGCAACAGGTCTATCTTCTTGTTGAGTTCAGCAATGATGCTGTGGAGCTCAGTGATCCTCTCCTCGTAGCGTAAGGTGGTCCTCTCTTGCAGATCCTCATGCTCCTGCATCAGATGCGATTGCTCACACTGTGAACCAGCATACTGCGAGGTTTAGACGTGAATGCAAACCCATCCCACACACACGCGCGTCAACCAACACACAAGCATTGTGAAAAGTGGTCTGTTCTTGCACCTATGAAACACAAAAACACACCGGAGTGAGCAGATGAGGGGATTCAGGGTCCTGCAATTGACCTTTCGCATAAGCCACGCCCTTTTAAGTTACCGTTGTTAGTCCGTCAAGCATTCGTAATTGGTTGTTATGGCATCATGTTCAAGTTTATAATCTACAATTCCGAATGAAAGTAGGTAATGTGAAGTTTCCAGCACAGATCCACTTACTAGAGCTTAATACGTACTGTTGGAGTGCAGCTAGCTAGCCATGGTCTAGCTAGAGCTAATGCTATGTTAGATGTGAGATAATATTTGCAAAACTGCATTTTAGAAGTCAGTTGACAACATTACGTTAGCTTCTGTACCTACCTGGCCATTATCTAGCTTTACTTTACAGAAGTTAGTTTCGGATTTGTATGTTTCGTAAGGTAGGATTGGTCAACGCTGTTTTGGGGCGTGGCTTTTGCGATAGGTTAATTGGATGAGTCTGCTCTAGATCCATCCAACAGCAGATCAATTACATGAATCAGACAATCTGGTACCACATCTGACCCATCTTGTTCTGTCAAAAATTTAACTATTTCTCACCACAGTTGAGTGGAATATAGGAAGAATTGGGGTAATTCCTGAGGCTTTTCTCAGCTGAAAAAAATTCATGCAAACCTGCCTTCACACACACCTTAACTCCAAATATTGTCCGGACACATGGCTCCATTGTGTCTGAGGTCGGCCTAAAGAGTGATTCCGGAGTGTGTGTGAGAAAGAGGTCCAAGTTATTCGTTTTCCATGCGTTACATTGTAGATGACCAGACAGACAAACGGCAAGTTGACAGTGGGTTTATCTGCAGTGAATGCGAGTGTACTCTTGTCTCACCAAGAGTGTGGCTGTATGTGTGTATTTCCCATCATGCTGTGCTTTTCTTTGACACAACAATAAGGCAGACAGAACTCATGGATAGCTATGACTGTGAACATAAAATGATTATTATACATCTGTGGCATGTCACAGACATGGATACAAATCCTTCAATAGGATGGGACACATTGAGGAGGGAAAATTGTGAGTGGGAGTTTTTTCACCCTAGTGCACAGTGCCCATGATGCAGTTGGTGGCACACACATACACACAGATTCTTGGAATTATAGTGCCCGTGAAGCAGCTGGTGGTCTAAGTCAGTCTTTCGTTAGTCACTGATAGTAAAGCTTTATGCAACAGGAAAATTGAAGTGTCTATGGCAAGTTAGACTTAAAGTTACATTTAAGTCTAAGACTAGGCCTATTTTTATGCAACTGGCCCCTGGTTGGCTTTAAAACAGGGGTGGGAAATCCTGGTCCTCAGAGGCCACTTTCCTGCATGTTTTAGATGTTTCCCTGCTCCAACACACCTGATTCAAATGTATGGTCATTACCCGGCTTCCACAGAGCTTGATAACAACCCATTCATTTGAAACAGGTGTGCTGGAAAAGGGAAACATCTAAAACATGCAGGACTGTGGCCCCTGAGGACCAGGATTGTCCACCCCTGCTTTAGAAGGACAGGACATGGAAGCTTCTCAAATGAGGTGTCAATTGAAAGGTCAGAGTGCATTGGCCATTTTGACACCACAATATCCAAAAAATCCCAAAGAGCACTTAAGTTATGACCGAGTGTATGTGAGTGACTGGACGCTTCCGTCTGCAAATTTAGAATGATGCAACGAGAGTTCATTGCTATTTATGGTTGTAATACATTGTTTTGGACTAAATATTTTACTTGGCTGAATCGTTTAGACCTTTGAAAATGTATCCAGACCATTTTGTTGGGATGTTTTGTATAACTGGACAACTGTGAGGGTCTATAGGTGAGTCGGTTCTGTTTTCTTTTGCAATGTTGACATGTTAGTGGTCAGACAAAGACGTTGATTGTAGGGGGTTTTGGTGCCTCACAATTCGAATCAATTCTTGGGGTCACGAATCGATTTAAAATCAATTCGCAATTTTTTATAAAAAAAACAAATAATAAAAACATTTGTCGATGTTAATCGCTAGAAGACTGAATTGCGATTCAAATGTGAATCTATTTTTCCCCCACCCCTTGTTGATTGTACTGGCTTTTGGACTAAATCTTGAAATGGTTCACATCAATAGAATCACAAGGATTGTAGCTTTCCAACGATATATGGCATGTGTACCAGTATATAAGAAATTATTTGGTGCGTAGCCTAGTTTGGTACTTAACAACGCTAAGAGGTTGACAGGTTAGATTGTTTGGGCAGTTTTTGATAAAATGTTCTGGTAACATTTTGTGTGTAGTGGGTGGAGGGGTCCTGCCCCCAGGATCTCAACCCTCTACAATAACCTCACCACAAGTTGGTGATTGACTAGTAGCCCTGTCAATAACAAGATAGAGGGAGATACCTGGATTGCAGATCAAACTTCCTAGGAGGGGAAGACCTCAACAGAAAATACCTCTATAGTTACCCTTATGATTTGAAAACATTTGACAGTTTAAATAGGCCTTTAGACTAGGACCTTCATTAGGCTAGGTGTGGTATAGAGCAACATTTACCTGTGCTTTGGCCAGTCTCTTCTCCAACAGGTCTCTCTCTCGCTCTGTCTGCACCAGACGCTTGTTTAGCTCACCCACGTCGCCTTTGAGTGAGGCCAAGGCTGCCAGGTGGAGCTGTGAGAAGATAGGGCGGGGTGTGGGATTTTAAATCATAATAGACAAATGCGCACATGTATCTGACAGTCATACGACTGACAGAATACACACACACATTGACAAACACAGGTATAACAGAAAGAAACGTGGAAACATTTGGCAGTTTGCCCTTTGTGTAAAAAGTTCGGAAAATTATTACCTCCAGCAATGGAAAATATGCTACCACTATCTTAAACCAATATGGTCTCTGTTCCTGGTGTTCCCATTTCAGAGTGAAATCACATGGCAGTCCCTGGCCCATTCAACGGTCCTTCAGACCCCCCAATAGCTGCCTATGACAAAACCTACACAATGACAGCCTGCAACTTTGCTTGCATACTGTATTGCAGAAAGTGATGGGTTAACACAAAATGTAAATGTTCTTGTTAATGTTATGATACTATTTTATTGATATTGATCAAATAGCTGAATGTGAACAGTAATCTCAGATTTTCAGGGATTTTACACCGATTAGCCAAAACATGACCATTGACAAGTGAAGTGAACAACACTGATTCTCGATCTAATGGCAGCCGTTTGTTGATGCGATATATTAGGCCTTTTTCTTTGTCATAGCTGGTTATAAACAGGAAACATTGGCAAACATAAGGATTTGAGCAACGTTGAAAAGGGCCAAAATGTGATGGCTAGATGACTGGGTCAGAGCATCTCCAACATGTTTCCTCTATGGCTAAATTTCTGCCGCCACAGTATTAGAAATCAGGCTTTACAAAAGTTTAGTCCGTATATCAGCAGTGATTGTTAGAGTGCATGTCGGAGAATAGCACGGACACGCGCTTCACACGGCAGTTGAGATTGCGTGTGTGCGTCCTTGAGAACTGTAAGTCGTATAACTTGTGTTGTCAGTTCTTAAGCCCGTTATTGTATAAGTCCATAGATCAATTATTTGTTTGTAAACATTCGGGATGCGGGTGCAACGTGGTTGCAGAAAACCGGGAAAGGATAGCATTTAAAATGGCAAAAGGACCACACGGATAATACAAATAGTTAGATTTAAAAAGACCAAAAAGGTCAAAGAGGACAGGCTTTATGAGAGAAAGCGATTACCCATTGATTTATCGCATCAGAATTTTGATTTGGGTCACGAAAGTCTTGACATTTGAGTGAGAATGTCGCCCGGTACAGACCGCATAGTCGAGCGGCAACCATGTCTTCACGTCATGTCACAAAGTTCATAATTTTACAGTTTTATAGTCAATTGTACTCTAAAAAGTCGATCAGGGCAGCTATCAAGAGATATGGGAATTCTGTTTTTAGCCAGCTGGTCCGATTATTTTTCTGATTAGTTTAAACTGGCAATCTGAGTGAGACTGCGTCCCTGTTACACAGTTTTGACGTTAGCCTCAGTCAGACTCGTTCACTGACAGTGTGCACAATGCTGAATGTCACTCCATTCTACACCAGAAACGTCAGGGAGGACTGCCTAATGGAGATACGAGCCTGATGAAGATAGCCAGCATCTCGGATTTCTTTAACCGAGTCTGTTTCATTCGTCATTTGCCTGATAAAGCGACCTCCATTAGCCAGGCTAGTTTTGCCCGATCACTTGGTCAGCCTATTTAAGGGTATCCAGGGTCAAGTGAATTTTGTGCATAGACAAGTGAAACGTAAATGTATTTGTCCAAAGGGCAAGAGCCTCAAAAAGTCAAGCCCTGCAATCCAGTGGCCAGAGATATATGATGACCTGAACGACACTCCAAGTGTAATAGACCGGGGAGAAGTTCGTCTTTTGCAACCGACATGCGCAGTTGAGCCTGCTTGACAGTTGTGTGACGGTGGGTGATAATTGGTCTATAGTTATTGCAAATTTAAATCAAGTTAACTGGTGATTTTCGTTGTTTGTATTCTTCCCCTGCTAGTTAAATTGCACGTCTGTTGATTTGATAGCGATTGCTGCCCTTTCTCAGGTTTGTATTTTAGGTGCATTATTATGCTGAAGTAGTTTTAATTAATAAAAAGTGGGTTTATTGTTAATATTTGCTACAGAATGCTTAGCCTATCAAGATCAAATGAAGCAGGCAGTGTACATGCTTCAGAGTGGCTTACCTTAATCGATAGGCTAGGCTACTGACCATTTAAAATAAGTTGTTACGTCAATTATTAATTGGCAGCATTTATACCATTTAGAACATACTTTATAGCTTTATTGCTTTAGGGGAAATAGGACGGAAATATGTGTGTGTGTGTGGGGGAGGGGGGGGGAATACTTGGGAATAAATACATTGATAAAAATAAAATAAAAAAAGAATATATATATATACAAAAACATTGGAGTACCGAAGACCCATTTTGACCCAGGAAAAACCCTGCTTGCAGTGTCTTGTCTTAAGAATTTCAGTGCCCAGTCTGACCTTGTGTTTTTCTGTGTACCTGACAATAAAAGCCTTGAACTTGAACTATACGGCATTTGGCTCTCTGTCTGAAATGCGCTTTTGGACACCGGAGTAAGCGCCACTTATTGTACTTGCGCCATCGCAGCCCTGGCCACGGCATTTGTTCACATATTACCAGACTTTCTATCAGTCCAGTTATTTGTTCAATACCTGAGGCACTTTGATCTTTCACACTTTGAAATCCCAGAACACTCCAAAAACTTAAACTTATTTTTTAACCTCAGTCGGTTGGTCCTTTTCATCAGTCTCCACTGTAACATATCTAAACACTTGACTTAGTTGGTCAACCTTTGTGATATCTTGAGTCATTTCCATGATAACTGAATAGAATTCAGCCTGCTTGATTGCAGTGACAATTTCTTCCTGTTCTTTTTGGGACAGTAGTGCAATCAGTTCATTTTGAATTGTGTGGCTCAGATAATTCAATTTACTTGTCCCCATGTAAATCTTTCAGTACAGGGTCATATCGCGCAAGAAGCTCAATATCAGACAAGAAATTACCATTACTTATTTCACCTATTTTCTCCCGATGCTCTGTTACTCTCGTCAGTACCTCTGACCAAAAGTTAACTTGTTTTTTTAATTTTGAGTCTAACTCTTTATCAATGGTGTGGTCCGTTTACCATGTATCATAAGCGAAATGCAGCCAAATGAGAACGACTGTATTCGTGGTCTTTGATTTTCCTTGAAAGACCCCACCAGTCCTTAATTCCCACAGCCCATGCCACCTGGTGTGATTTGCACTGTCTGTTGCCGAAAAGCCAACAAGGCTCGCAGTATACACGGTCCATCTTTGGCGAATAACATAGCCATCTATGAGGAATCTTGTTTCCATGCTTAGTTTTTTTGAACTAGTGTTCGTCAAAAAGCACCTGCCCTTACCAAGGTTATTAAAGTTTTGCATTTTTCATTAGTTACATTTTTATTTCGTTTTGACTTTTTGTTTTCAAATTTTAGTTTAGTCTTTTGTAGCCTAATATGGGTTATTTGTCAAGGTCAGAAAAAGTATTGTGCACAATTGTGTAAACATCCCAGTATCAATAAACATATTAACCAACGCTTCCCATTTTTGGTGGTCCTGCGTATTTACAAACCAGCAGCTATCGGTTTACCGGTGAAAGCACTGCTGTAGTGTTTTCTGTCCTACGGTTGTCTCTGTCATGCAGTCTGTAACCAGGACGTCCAGGCAACGTGATTTTGTGACATTGCCAATCTGTAACCGTGACGTCCAGGCAATGTGATTTTGTGACCTTGTCAGTCCGTAACCAGGACGTCCAGGCAACGTGATTTTGTGACATTGCCAGTCTGTAACCGTGACGTCCAGGCAATGTGATTTTGTGACCTTGTCAGTCCGTAACCACGACGTCCAGGCAACGTGATTTTGTGACGTTGCCAGTCCGTAACCGCGAAACAGGTACCGTTAGCAAATCGATAAGCCTGCGTTGTTGCAAATGACACACACAACTACAAAGGTTGCAGCCAATGTGAGTGAGTGGTCATGGTGATTACAGTTATTACAGCTCCTGATTGGATCTTTGGATTGGACACAGAAGATAGAAACCACATATAGTAGGAAAACAATATGGGCGTGAAATCACGCACCGATGAAAACTCACTTGGATCATGACTAAATTAGAATGTTTATTTTGGCTTCGGTACAAATTGTATTGCGTCTGGGTCCGGATCCGGACTGCGGTCTGCCTATTGAGTACCCCCGGCCTAGTCAGTTTTTTACTATGCAGGGCGGGGCCCTTGGGGCGTGGGGCCCCGCCACACGGTGCCTGCGGGGGTTTCGCAGCCGCCACTGACGAGGACCTAGGTTTGGGCTAACCCCCCAATGGTTACAAGGTACATATAATGCAATTTTTCCTTACATATAGCACATACAATATGTATTTGTGTCACAGTAGACAGTGTGTTACTGTCATTAAGATTACATCAGCTAACTGACATTGGCCGGGTTTCCCAGATTCGTTAAGAAGCTCTTAATGCTAAGAACGTCTTAAGAACATTCTAACGGCGCTCTAGAACGCTCTTAAGAAGATCTTAGCGTTAAGAGCTTCTTAACAAACCTGGGAAACCCGGCCATTGTTTATAGGGGAGGACAAAATCAAAACAAAATAAAAACAAAAAGTACTCAATCCATTTTATCATCCAACCAACCATCGACATCAATGTTGTTATTCTCAAGTAAATTGTAGAAAATGTTTCATATTTTCCAAAACTTGTCAGGTCTATTTTTTGATGTGTAACTTATCTTTTCTAATGCTAAGTAAAAAGTAATTCCCCTCAACCATTGTGATGTGGCACAGAGTGTATCCGATTTCCATGATAGAGCTATACATTGTTTGGCATCCAGAAAACAGAAATTCAGTTGAGACCTAACTTTTTTAGAGGTAGTGAAGTTCTCTGGATTGAGATTCAATTGGCATAATTTAGGACTAAGAGGCACTTCCTTGCCAATGATTTGGCTAGCAAGGTCCAACACCTTCCTCCAAAAAAAAAGTATGTTTTGACATGAAATAAGGTACCTTTTTTGGTCTTTACATTTGAAGCAGGTATCAGGTATGTTAGGATTAAAGCGGTGCAATTTAGCTGGTGTTATGTACAATGTACTTATCCATTTATATTGCAACAGTTTGGAGTTCGTATTTATGGACTGGGTCTGAGCTAGAGAACATGTTTCGGACCATTCATCCTCCGTTACATTCTCCTGCAAGTCCATTAAAAAAGCTCTTAAATTTTTTTGACAACTTTTGATCAGGAAAAAAAAGAATTCTTTGGTTGACCAAAACTCGACTAGCACTTCTGAAAATCGACTAATCTTAATTTGAAACGGGGTTTTTTTTCTATAAATGTCACAAAGTTTTTCATCAAAACATTTTGTGTGATGTTTTACCTCACTGTTTTAAGAGATAATATGAAAGAAATACATACATAAGAAGGGAGATTGACAACTCGACAAACATAAATGTACAAATATTTTGCTAATCTGACTCAATGTAGCTGCTGGACATTCCAGATTCAGCCGCTATAAAATAAGCTATTACTAATAATAAGCCTGATGTCACCAGTCCTGTTGTTACCAAATGCCGATATTATACAAAATGCCTGATTGTAATAGATAAATAATAACCAATGTACTACAAATAAAAAATATTGTCTGTTTAACATGCAAATCATCAGAGCACGCTGATCACTGCCTGAAAAAGTGCAGGATGCAAACTTACGTAGAAGCCAAGTGGGGAACGGTGCAACAGAGAAATATTTTGTTGTCTTGGTCGGAGAAGATAATGTCAGTTGATTTGGATGTGATTTTTATAATAGGCATATTCATTTTTCAAACCAGCGCGTGTTAGCATGAGCGAAGTAGGCCAACTTATGGTTTTCAGGTGGTAGGCTGAATCATATTCAACGTCGAACTATGAAAAATAAACCGTTGTTGGCAGAGTTTGCAGTCAACGCTTTTTGAGTCACCCGGTACTTTGTAAATGTAAATGTACTGTAAATGAAATGCTGCCATACCACAGATTTCTTTGCCATTTTGCCTAATAACACCGGCAAAGTAGGCTATGGCTACTTTGTTTCTTCGGCAGACAATTGTGCTCGTGCCGTGTGCAAAAAACTAACAAAACAAAGCACAGATTAAGGAAAGGGGTAACAATAACACTTTTTCTTTTAAATATATATTTTTTGAGTTGCTTTATTTGTCTTAAATAATATAATCTACAATTTCTGTAGAACAATTCTTTAATTCAGCAATGGTGACACAAGCGGGAATCAGATCTCACACTGCCATATGGCAGCTCAACTAAAAACTAAAAGTCGACCAAGAGCATATTGACCAGAAAATCGACTAGTCGACTGAGTGGAGACAGCCCTACTCAAAATAAAACATTCCTGCTCTAATTTGAGTTGCCCAGTAATACCACTCAAGATTTGGTAGTTGTAAACCACCTCTATCATATGGTAAATACAATAGGGAAAGCTTGAGCCTGGGACGCTTGTTGTTCCATATAAAGTTGGAAAAAAGCTTGTTAAGAAAATTAAAGAGAGGGTGGAGGAGCAAGTGGAATAGATTGAAAGCGATACAAAAACGTTGGTAAAATTGACATTTTCAATACATTTATCCGGCCAATCATAGAAATGGGTAGATTGTTCCATCTATTTATAAGTTGGGTGACCTTATCTGTTAAGGTATTGTAGTTATTAGGAACATTTTTGTCGGTGGTAGGGGCAATCTTAACACCCAGGTATGTGAAGCCATTGAGTGATACCATAAAAGGAGTATGAATAGGGGGGTGTAGTTGTTCCTTTTCATTCATGAATAATATTACAGATTTGGAGTAATTGGTGGCCAAGCCGCAAAGCGGCGAAGCCACCTAAAGTGTTTCTACGTATTATTATTATTATTATTATTGGGTGTGCTTTGCCTTCGGCAAGGGCACAACCATTGTTATCTCACATATATATTATTATTATTATTATTCTTTTCCCACCCCTAAAAAAACTGGACTATTTGCACTACATTGACAACATTGGTTTGCCATTTTGGCTATTCAATCCATTCGAATGGTACTTCATTTTCTTCCCCGTCTTTCTGGTTTTGGTTGCCATCTTAAAGCATTTGTGATCATTTTAGCTGAGCAGCCTATCATTTTCTGCACTTCTTTATATGTTTTCCCTTCTCCAATCAACTTTGTAATCAAAGTACGCTATTCTTCTGAACAATAGGTGCATTCGACTCCATGCAGCGCTGCAGCCGGCTGCAGTCGGCTGACTTGAAGCAGTGAATTCTGGTTAGACTTTTTGTCCGACTTAAGACGGTGTTGAGGTTAGGTCTAGGTCTAGGTCACTGTGACGTATCCATCAAAGTAACGTGAGATCGATTCGAGAACTGCCGGCTTTGTAGCCAAGCGCATTTTCTCAAGACCAACTGCACAGCTATTTCATGATTGGCCAGACTCACACACAACAACTTTGACGCTTGTTTTGTATTTATTCTGACACCTTCAGTTTTGCCAATGCTCAAATCCGGACCAAACTGTTTAATTGAATTAAATATTTGTTGAATAAAGGGTTTTAGTCCGCCTTTTCACTAACAGAAAGACTACGTTTAATTGAGTTCTGGTTGTATTATCAATCTGCAGATTGGAGAAAGAGTTTAACAATACATTAAATGACAAATTTCAGTGCACTGGTTCATGCAAGTTCTAATGCGAAAACAATTAAATTCGCAACCATGCAGTTCGTCAGCAATAAAGTAAGCAAACAGAGCTTGATCGGCCATGACTGACGTCAACGCAGCAAACCACGAGAAGCAGGAATGTCCGACTAAGGAGGCGTTTTTAACTCTTCCCCGACTGCAAGCGGTAATGCTCGCCGGTCATTTCATGCAGCCGATGTCGAACGCACCTAATGTCTGGAACGACCCATTTTACTCAGACTTTCAGAGAGAAATGCACAATAACCAGCATGATCAGAATCAGAATGGGATTTATTCACCATGAAAGTTTGCACTGACAAGGAATTTGCTTTGGCAGGAAGGTGCATACAATAAACATATAGGAATCTTACATTTAAATATGTGGTCTAACTATACTAAAACTAGCAGTAATAAGTGGAATACACTAAAATAAAATAAAAGTGGGCATAAAATAAAATATAAGTTGCTAATTTACAATATAAAATACAATATAAAATACAAATATTACTGGAATTGAGGTTATACATTTGGAAATTGTGTCTAATCGATTAAAACTGTAATTCAGTGTAAACACTATATTACCAATATGTAGGCTATAAACTGTACAAAATAATGCAACACTCCAAAGGACTGTATCACAACATTTACAAACTGGGGTGGGCACTAAATCCAGGAATCTGTGTTTGTGTATGTTGTGGAAGAAATATGATTTCCAGTGTACTTATGTTATTCACTAATCAACAGAACTAGTAATTGGATACTAGTTAGTATGTTCTCATGTGCGTTTGCTATTGAAAAGAGTAGATTGTGTCTACCTGTCAGGCTGAATAGATGTCCAGGGTCAGAAGAAAGTACTGGGTAAATGTCCCTTGTGATGACTACGGGGAGAGCTCCAACTATATAATCTGTCTCTGCCCTGAGTGTGGTCATGGGCTGGGAGCTGTGAATCTCTATCTTTGTTACTGTTTTAACACCATTACTGCCTGACTGTCGCTATCTGTGTTTACTTATTTGTGCCCTTTAAAAAGTGGTCCTCCGGCCTTCAGAGCTGAGACATTATTGAGACCTAAGATATGTTGTAGGGCTGTCAAAATAGTTTGAATATTCCCTTAAAAAACACATATATTCGAATATCTGGTCGCGCATTAGGTACGTCAATAACAGGACAAATTAATACAACGAGACATAACTACTTGTATACTGTAGGTAGGTAGGCCTAATTAATTTGAGTTTAAACATATTTAACAACATATTACCTACACAAAAATAAGTAAATAAACGAATGGTCAAGACCGCAGACCTTGGCCTGTGTGTCTGTCTCTGTGTGTGTCTCTGTGTGTGTGTGTCTGTGTGTGTGTCTGTGTGTCTGTCTGTCTGTCTGTCCGTCCGTCCCCTCCCTCCCCCTCCCCTCCCCTCCCTCTCCATCCAAATGTACGCACACACCCATATGGTTGGCCACCAGGCATGAACAAACTCACCTCTCATCAGCAATCACACACGCCTATGGAGAAGCCTCCTCTGTCCCTCCCCTCTCTCCCGGCCTTAAAACTCTAATTAAGCAATAAGCCCCGTGAGTCCGTAGTTTACGCTGATTTTAGAACAGGTAAGGGGGTTTTGGGCACTCCGCAACTGTTACTACAAATATTTGATATGGTTTCATCAATAAAAACAATTAGAAACAAAATAGTTTAATAATAAACCGTCATTCTTCCGCTACTACAAAGTATAGTTCCTACATAAATCGTTGCCACACAACAGCCAGATGGACATCTTTGCCGTCTTTTTCAATTTGAAATATTCGATGCGCAGTAATATGGAATGTTAAAGAATGTTATGAGGACAACCTGTGAGGTTATGCTGGATTTTACAACGGCATGGAACGCGATACAGCCAATCACAATCAAGGATGGGAACAACCAGTTTTAGAAGGAGGGTTTCTTACTGTTTGTACAATTTTCTCTGCATTTTGGGCTCTGTTAATTATTGTGCGTGGCTAAATCTCTACACTTTCCCTTTTTGAGGAAAGCCTTCTCCCCAGGCTTTCCCACATGTTCCACCCTTTCCAATCACATTGCTGCATATTCTCTCTCATCTGATCTCTGTTCTCACCCCCTCATTTTTTGTTTTCCTTACCTCTGATCCCTCTTTTAAGTCACCTCTCAATTTAGGGTTCCCCAAATGATTCTTGTCTCCAAAGGAAAGGCAACACAGAAGGGTCCACCCAGTGTTTCATTCTGTTCCTGTAGACAGAACAGGATCCATGGATTATAATTGACCCAAGGTTAAGGCTCCATAAGTACTGTTGGAACAGGTAACCAAATCTCAGCTTTGGAGTCTTAGTAGCCTACATCTGCAATAGACTTTATTGTTTGAGTCTGGACATGTAGCTTTTTCTCTCCCCTCCCCCCCTCCCTTTTCCTTCTGTTGTAAGCATTGCCCTTTCCTTCCTGTGCTGGGGGAGGAGGGAGGCTAGAAAATACCTTGTTGTTTGTCTTTGCTGCCGCTTTGCTATTCTATGGGCTGGTCCTGGCCAGAGAATGGTCACAAGGTCCTCTACATGAGACCAGCAGTGACACACTTCCTTCACACCATCATGAGCACCTCCCTCCCCACTGAAGGGAAGGCAGGGCTCCAGACTAACTTTTTTTTACTAAGAGCACAGTAGCCCCTGATTGAAAATTTTAGGAGCGCAAGAGGAAAATTTAGGGGCACACCTTATATTGACCTGCAATGCATTTATTAATGTAACTAGAGATGGTACAATTCAGTGGCAATTTTAGACCCTATTTAGGAGTGCTCATGCACCCCTAAATTTAATTTACTTCATGAAGATTTACTTCATGAAGGAAGGGACATCCTTAGTTTTTTAATTCATTCAATATTTTGCATTATAATACATAAATGTATTAATTGTTATCCAGTGAAATTAGGGATTTATATTAGCAAAGGGGTTTACGTTTAGCACTTTTGCAAGGCACTGTATTCATGTCACATTCTCATTGGGGGCTGAGCACCCCTAAAGGTCTGATCCTAGAATCGCCCCTGGTACAATTTCTGGGGAAATTGTGTGGTGTGCCTGCGTCGGTTGCAGATGGGTCAGCTTTTTACTGTCATTTTTACAACTGACAGCGACGCACCATATAAGCTTGAGCTTAAGTACATTATTTAATGTGACATTACGTACTGTATGCAAGTCTTCGCTAAATGACTTAAATGTATAATGCACTTTTCGATTAGTCCTCTGACACAACAATACGATACCTGCTGAGTATAACAGCGCAACAGCTCAAACACAGGCAGGGATACAGTAGCAACGCTAGCGCTAAATAAGTATTTAGCTGCTAGGCTCCATGAAGCCGAGCAAGTAGGGCTCGTGAAACTGCTCACCAAAAAAACGAAGGGGAACCCACTTGTCTGGCAGATTAAGAAATGTTCGTAGGAACCTAGCGAAAAATAGCCTAAACTTTCCAAGACTTTTAGCTAGGTTTATAGCTACCTAACGAAAAATAGCCTCAACTTTTCTAGACTTTTAGCTACGGTCCTAATGCTGAGGGCACGCTGATATCGCTGTCTTACTAGAACGTCGTATCTATGCGTCGTTGCTAATGTATGTTGACATTGTGCACCCAATAAATTCCAAATTTGTAGGTCGCACGTGCGCGAGTGCTTGTAAAAAATGCTTGCACTGTCTCAAAAACTGGGCGCAAAATGCGACCATTTGGTCGCAGTCTGGAGCCCTGGAAGGTAACACACACTTAAACCTGACTCGCTTAGTGGAGACTGGAATGTGGAATCAAAGGAGGAGGATGGAATAAATGTGTGTGTGGGTGTGATAGGAAGAAATGTAGGTTATAAAAAGGATTTTTTAGGAGTGAGTGTTTGTATGTGTTGTGAATGAGGGTCTATATCAGTGCAGAGGTGAAAGGTTGAAAATAGGCTGACCTTGACCTGGACCACATGCTGTAATTGTTAGACTCACAGTCTGGCCAGAGACGTTCTGAGATCACACATTAGGCATTGCATCATTGTGGAACTTATTCCACACCTTAACTTAAAAAAATTCTCTACACTCAAATAAAAGTAATAGATGAGTTTGACATTGTCTGTGGCTGGAGGACTGATCAGCAAGAGTTGCCGCTTGCAGTTGGGCGAGGACTTAAAAACAAAGACATCAAGTTGGACATTTCCTGCCTCCTGTGAAGAGTTTACAGATATTAGTGCAGTGCCCATGATACAGTTGGTATCAAGATGTCAGTGAAACAAATACAAATATAGCTGCAAGCCGCGATGCAGGCTCCTCGGCAAAATGGCAAAATATTATAAAAATGTATAATGTAGAAAGTCAAGAGTTGGACAACAAGAGAGCAAAACGACTTGATGTTTGGCCGACAACAATAAGCTGAATGGGGATTTGAACTCATGAACATAAGGTTGCAAGTCTGTCTCTCTATCCTCTCTGCAACACACCAAATGTTGAGATTTTATGAATAGAAATGGCAGAGTATTACCTTTGGTCAGCTTTGGGACAAAGGTTAAGAAACGGTTGACATTTCAATGTCAAATTGCATGAAATTGCACATGGTACTACTTCAGAATGATGTCGTCTCGAAGCCAATAAGGTTTGAAAAACCATCAGTCAAAATGATATTTGATTTATTGACACAAAGATATTGAGGCAATGTGGACATTTACATAAATACACCCCTTTCAGCCATTTTGTATTGCATTTTTTATTCCATTTCACACTATATAAAAACACATCTGCCCACAAAACTTCCATCCATGCTGTTTCCCTCTCTCCCAACACAAGTCATGCCAAGGCATAAATGCTGCGGCGGCCGCATGAGGTTTAGGGGTAGTCCAAAAACATGCCTCCCACAATTGACACATTTTCCCCAAAATGGTTAAAAAACTGCAGATATTGTAACTCTTCTTGAGTTGATCTCTTTCCAGAATCTCAGTCAATGCACAATTCACAGTATTTATGTGGGCAACTGTGTACATTAGTTTTTAATTCAGTTTTTAAACTGTGACGAACCAATAAAGTTCATCTTCATCAACTGGGCTAGGGCAGAGCTCATGTTCAGCTCCTTGCGAGAATAGCCTATGGCAGTACAGCAGCCGACTCTCTGGTCCCATTAAAATACACAACATGCACAATCAGGGTGACCAACAAGATTATATTGACTGATAAACAATAACATTACAAACATCTAGCTGAACAAACACAACAACTGAAATCCCTCGCACGGCTGTTGTAACCGCACTATTTTCCACTAGTCTTTGCCTATTTGCCTGTGTTTGCTGACAACACAACCATCGTGGGCCTCATCTCTTACAGTGACGAGTCAGCCTACAGAGAGGAGGTTGACACCCTGACATCATGGTCAGTGTTTCCCCTATGTTGATTTTAAATTTCTGCCGCCACGGTATCAGAATTAGAGCTGTACAAAATTTTAGGCCGTCATTCAGCCGTGATTGTTAGAGCGCATGTCGGAGAATAGCACAGACGCGCTTCACAGCGCATTTGAGATCGCGTGTGTGCGTCCTTGAGAACTGAAAGTCGTATAACTTATAAATTATATGTTGTCAGTTCATTTAAGCCTGTTATTGTATTAGTCTATAGTTCTTGCAAATTTAAATTTAGTTAACTGGTGATTTTCGTTGTCTGTATTCTTCCCCTACTAGCGAAATAGCACGTCTGTTGATTCGATAGCGATTACTGCCCTTGCTCACGTTTGTATTTTAGGTGCATTATTATGCTTAAGTAGCCTAGTTTTTATGAATAAATAGTGGGTATATTGTTATTATTTGCTACAGAATGCTTATTCTATCAAGATCAAATGAAGCAGACAGTGTACATGCTTCCGAGTGGCCTACCTTAATCTGTAGGCTAGGCCACTGCATTTACAATAAGTTGTTACGTCAATTATTCATTGGCAGCATTTATGCCATTTAGAACATACTGTAAGGTGTCTTTAAGTATGCTAATTGTATTTCTTTAGGGGAAATAGGACGAAAATATGTGCAATATTACATTAGCTATTAGACTATTACATTAAGCTGCTCCGAAATATAGGGTTAGCACTTTGTTTTGGCCGGGCGGGGTGGGGGTATAGACCTGACCTGCCCCCACTGCTAAAAAAAATCCTAGGGGAAACACTGATGGTGCTAGGACAATAACCTCTTTCTCAACATCAGCAAGACCAAGGAGATGATTGTGGACTATAGGAGGCGGCAGAAGGAGGAGCATGCACCCCTACTCACAACGGATCTGAAGTGGAGAAGGTCAGCTGCTTCAGGTTCATCGGGGTGAACATCAGCAACGACCTCACCTGGTCTGTTCACATGGTGGTCAAAGCGGCCCGTAAACGCCTCTTCTTCCTGAGGAGACTGAAGAAGTTTGGTATGGACTCAGTCATCCTCACTAACTTTTACAGATGCACTATAGAGAGCATTCTGACTGGTTGCATTACAGTGTGGTATGGGAGCTGCACAGACAGAGACCGCAAGGCCCTACGCAGTGTGGTCCGTCCTGCTGAGTTCATCATCGGCAGGAAGCTCCCAGCCCTACAGGACACCTACCACACACCTTGCCTCAGGAAAGCCGGCAGGATTCTAAGAGACTGTTACCACCCATCCTTCAGTCTCTTTACCCCGTTGCCTTCTGGCAGGCGTTACCGCAGCATCCGGTCGCGCACACGCAGACTGGACAACAGTTTCTACCCAAGGGCCATCGGGCTTCTGAATGGACACTGATATGGACATTGATTCACTGCACACTAGTCACTTAAACACTGTCACTTTCAGTACTGGTTGCACTATCAGTAACATTGCACTACTGTACCTCACTGTACTTCGCCATCAGGCTCCTATATGGTCATTGACATAGTCACTGATCTGCAATTTTGCACTATTGTACTGTACTCCACCTAGGTTAGAATAGGTTATAGGGTTGTAATAGGTATTATGTGCATTTAGGGTTGGTATAGTGTATTATTTATTGTTATCCGTATATTTAGGGAGTTTTAGTATTAGGATTAGTATAGTCGATTATTTATTGCTATCTGTATATTTAGGAAGTTTCACTTATTTAAACTCAGCATAGATGTAAATGATGTTCTGTGTACTTATATGTTATGCCAGGTGCTTGCGTTGTCTTGTCTTAAGAAGTACAGAGCCTAGTCTGACCTTGTGTTGTTCTGTGTACCTGAAAAATAAAGACTTTAACTTGAACCTATTTGACATACCGCACTGCATGCTGGGTACCCAAGGGGCACTGACGCTGATTATCTAGCTGTGCTCCGACTGTGATTTGAGTATTAGCTTTGGTCAGCTTTGGGACAAAGGTTAAGATATGGTTGACATTTCAAGGTAAAATTGCCAATGGTATATCAGAATGATGTCATCCTGTTTAACTAAACAAAATGATGACAGGCCAAAAAACTGGAGCTGGATTTGAACCTGTGACCTTGCTCCTTGCAGTGCACTGTCTACTGAAATATTCTCAATGTTGAGAACCAATGTGGTCAGTTACCAACAACTTGTATAGAAAAGTAAGCTATTTGTACTGTGGCAAGCATTATAAGATTTTGCTGAAGTTTAAACAGCTGTAATTCAGTGATCTTTTGAGATATCAAGGCAGGGGTTAGGCAGGGGCATGCAGGCAAGCAGGGCAGGCCAGCTGGATGAAGCTGTCTTACATTTAGTCATTTAGCAGACGAGACCAGAGCGACTTACAGTAAATACAGGGACATTCCCCCCGAGGCAAGTAGGGTGAAGTGCCTTGCCCAAGGACACAACGTCATTTGGCACGGCAGGGAATCGATCCGGCAACCTTCGGATTACTATCCCGACTCCCTCACCGCTCAGCCATCAGAATCAGAAAGGGATTTATTCGCCATGAAAGTTTGCACAGACAAGGAATTTCAGCACCGTGTTGTCGTTTTGTGTTAATCAACTAATGATTAACACAAAACAATCACACCTCTCAAAACGTGAAAAGGTCTAAAATCTTTAAAGCCGAATATCTGAGCTAGAGCATTCCTGGTTTATGAACATTCGGATTCCCATATGTTCTTAAACTATTTTCAGATTTCAAGTTATTACCCCACATAATTTGAAAGCGTACAATCTGCACTTTCACAATCTGTAAAAAAATGTATAAAAAACTAACGATATTAGTTGGCCGACAACCGCCCCTTTTCACCAGAGCGTGCAACAGATTTCTGGAATTATAGTGAAGAGGTCTGTCCTTAACCACTGATCAGTTAACAATAATTATTAAAGATAATAATTACTTTATTACTTTTATACTGTTTGTAATACTCTGAATATAATAAACAATGTTTGATCTATACCCTATAGCTATATTAAGCTCATGAGAACATAACCCTTGGTCATGTCCAGGAGAAAATATGCCTATCTATGAATTATGTTGCTTGTATAATTGATAAACTGTCATTATGCTGTTTGCTTACGCCTGCATAGCCATAAGTTAATTCTTTGTATGGTGCTACTAGGAAATGCCTGTGACACTAGTGTAGGTCAGAGGTCACAATATTACCAAAGTGTATAATACCATGCAACTTTCAACAAGGAAAATAGGAGCGTCAAGGCCATTTCTAGGAGCCCTATCTAAAGACCTAAACAAAAGCTATCTAGCATGCAGTGTCCTTTTTCGGTGCTTGCGAAGGCTATGCTAATTGCCACATATCCTCCCATATTGTGATACTATTTAACTTGATTTCCTTTATTGTTTGTCCAGTCTTCTGAGATGCTCAACTTGAGTGTATCAGACACCTGCACCTTATAGATTTATAATAAATACGTAGATTTTGTCTTGAACTTGTGCTTGGTGATTCACTTCTGTGGAAGAAATTGCGATTTCCTTCATTCACTAATCAATAGAACTAGTCATTGAATACTAGTTAGTATGTTCTCATGTAAGCTTGCTATTAATAAGAGTAGATTGTGTCTATGTGTCAGGGTTAATAGATGTTTGGGATCTGTACACCAACAGCTGCACCTCCAGTCATCCGTCCGTCAAAGTCCTGAAGTTTGCAGACGACACCACCCTTAATGGGCTCATCTTTGGTGGACACGAGTCTAATTATAGGTGGGAAACGGCCAATCTGGTGACCTGGTGTAGCCAGAACAACCTAGAGCTCAATGCTCTTAAGACAGTGGAGATGGTTGTGGACTTCAGGAAGAACACAGCCCCACTCAACCCCATTACCTTGAGTGACTCCCCAAGTCAACACTGTGGAGTCCTTCCGCGTCCTGGGCACTATCCTCTCCCAGGACCTCAAGTGGGAACTGAACATTGGCTCCCTCATCAAGAAAGCACAACAGAGGATGTACTTCCTTTGGCAGCTGAAGAAATTCAACCTGCCAAAGACAATGATGGTGCACTTCTACTCAGCTTAAGTAGACTACTAGCTAAAGTAGACTACTAAAACACATTACACAATTGTATCTTGCACATTTGTATTTTTCATAATATTTGTATTTTTATATTGTAAGTGGTAACTTAAATTTTATTTTACGACAACTTAGATTATATTTTACATTGTATTTAATTCTAATTCCACTTAGTACAGCTGGTTTATGTACCCTGTGTGCCCTTAGTATAGGTATTCCACATTTTCTAATCTTAGGCTCCTATATGTTTATTGTATGCACCTTCCTGCCAAAGTAAATTCCTTGTCTGTGCAAACTTTCATGGCTAATAAATCCCATTCTGATTCTGAAAGTACTGGCTAAACGTTCCTTGTCATGACTACAAGGAGAGCTCCAACTATGAACTCTCTGGTCTGAGTGGTCATGTCTGGGGAGCTGTGAATCTCTTTCTCTGAGACTGTTGTAACGTCATTACTGCCTGACTGTCACTATCTATCTTAACATTCTTGTGCCCTATAAAAGATGGTCCTCCGGCCTTCAGAGCCGAGAGAGACATGATAGAGACCCAAGCCTGGTGTTGTGTTGTCATTTATTGTCAGAGGTCTGGTTTTCTCTCCCAATCTGCAGATTGATAAATACTTATTAAAATCCAGAATTCAACTGTACTTAGTCACTCTGTTTATGAAGAGACAGACAAAACACTTTCTTCATCACTTCATTGACTTGGTACTTTCACAGCAATTGGGTATTATCTAATACGCCTTCAATAGTGCCTGCGATGCAGATGGTGATGACAGTTCTTCTTTGTGGTTTTGGTACCTATATTTCACAGATGACAATTGAAATTCTCTGTCATCTCTGAAGTACTTATTCAACCACCAAATCTATTCTTGTCAGATTTCCAATGCTGTGGTAGGTTACATTCATGGAAATGATTATGTAGTCTTTATTTGTCTGCTGTTTCGTACGTTATAAATTGTTTATGTTATGTTGGTCAAAATGTACTATATTGGTTCTCTGTTAAATTGTCTTGCCACCACAAACATCTAAACATTTAATTCGCAACAAAAGTCATTACATGCACAATGGTTGAGCCAGTTTACATAATTGTAGGCCTAATACAGCGCTTGTACATTTGCGATGTGCATGCAGTTTTAAGATCAGTAAACACATTCATTCATGTAGGCCTCACAAAATTCACTGATCTATAGACCAATTATTTGTTTGTAAACATTCGGGATGCGCGCGCAATGTGGTTGCAGAAAACCGGGAAAGGATAGCATTTTTAATGGCAAAAGGACCACACGGATAATACAAATAGTTAGATTTAAAAGACCAAAAAGGTCGAGGAGGACAGCCATTAGAAGAGAAAGCGATTACCCATTAATCTGTCGCATCAGAATTTTGATTTGGGTCACGAAGGTCTTGAAATTTGAGTGAGAATGTCGCCCGGTACAGACCGCATAGTCGAGCGGCAACCATGTCTTTACGTTATGTCACGTTCATAATTTAACAGTTTTTACAGTCAATTTTACATCTAAAAAGTCATGATTTCTTTCAAGAGATATGGGAATTCTGCTTTTAGCCAGCTGGTCCGATTGTTTTTCTGATTTGTTTAAACTGGCAATCTGAGTGAGACTGCATCCCTGTTACACTGTTTTGACGTTAGCCTCAGTCAGACTCGCTCACTGGCAGTGTGCACAATGTAGTATTTCACTCCATTCTACACCAGAAGCGTCAGGGAGGACTGCCTAATTTAGATAAGGGTGATAATTGGTCTATACTGAAAGTGTATCCACTTTATATTGTTGTTCTGTTCGCTAGCCAGCCCCCTGGTTGTTAATAGCGAATTCACTTCTAAATAACTTGCACTATTGCACTTTACTCCACTTAGAATAGGTTATAGCGTTGAAACAGGTATTTGTGCATTAGGGTTAGTATAGCGTACTATTTATTGTTATCTGTAATTTAGGACGTTTTAGTGTTAGGGTTAGTATAGTCGTTTAATTATTGCTATCTGTATATTTAGGAAGTTTCACTTATTTAAGCTCGGCATAGATGTAAATTATGTTCTGTGTACTTATATGTTATGCCAGGTGCTTGCGTTGTCTTGTCTTAAGAATTTCAGTGCCCAGTCTAACCTTGTGTTGTTCTGTGTACCTGACAAATAAAAGACTTGAACTTGAAATAACTAAACAGAATTTCCCTATTTTCATTGACGCTTTCTCTTTTACGCCGAGAGAATGGATGCTCACTAAAGTCGGATTATTTTATGTTGAACCATATTTGACTAATCTGTTTAAAAGGACAGACGGACATATACCGCTTGAGGCCTATGTTTGATAAACACCAGTTGCAGATTGCTCGTAAATATCTTATTGACAATCTAGCTGTCAGCAATTCGGATTAGGATACGGATTACATGCAAGAGGTTTTTATTGCCTGGGAATTAATGGGTGATCAATGGCCAGCAAATATTGCAAAAAGAGAGAGAAAAATGAAAAAGAAGCCAACTTTGCCATGGAACAGATTGAGCTGTCTACTCAGCCTGGAATGCCTATAGACAAACACCCCACAGGAGCTGTCAACTCGCTGTACTCTCAGATATCCGCTTTCAACGCCCCCCTTGCTTATGACGATGAGATCAATGATATTTACGAGTGGTTGTTTTTGGATTCCGGATCTAGTGTCGAACATTCTAAAACACATACTTGTCCCCGTGCTACTGCCACATATATTTTCCCACAGCGAATCTCAGGACAAACAACTAAAAAATGGCGAGACCAATGTATTAACATGTGGCTTGATAACTGTAACAAGGCTTTTGATAATGCAAATAGGAAATTTAAAGGTGACAGGAAACGGATTCAGGATGTACAATTAAGATATACCAAAGAAAGTTTACAGGCAGAATTCAAAAAGATATTTCACCTTTTGAAACAGAATAAGGCTGTTGACGTTAATATTGATCGTTTTCTTGGTATATTGATGGACACTTTTGTTGGTGCAGTAGAAGCGCATCAACGAAAGTATAATGTCAAATTAGATCCAGGATTCCCAGTTTCCCCCAAAGATATAAACGGTGTGTTGACATGCATCTCAGAGAATGGTTTGCTAAAATGTTATGAGGAAATTGCGGATTTGCTCCAGTCTAGAACACAACATAGTGGACAAAGTACATTTATTGGTCCTTTACTGACATTTGGATAATTTTAGATCGACCTTTATCGTTGTCTGAAATTTCTCGTATTGCACATGACGCACCAAAGCCATTTATACACCAAAAACCTTGCATAAATTGGTATACAGCTGTTTTGATGCATTCAGGTTTAAGTGAAAAACATTCCCGATACATTCTAACCACATGAATGCCAAATGTAAAGTTAGAAACATTGATAGAAGCTTGTCCAACTTTATCTGTTGAATTTGACAGTCCTGAATATGATGACGATATCCATCCATGGTTGACGCAGGTGCATAAACAAGCCCACATTGCTGAAGTATCCGACTTCTTACAAAAACACGCCTTTAAGGAACGTGACGTAACTCAGGTACTAAATTGCAAACGAAAATCGGATGAGAACGTTTCCGCATATGCCAATCGATTTCAAAACACGTGGAAAGATGAGGCTAAATTAGACATTAATGACCCGGAAAATACTTTTTTTGTTGGCATGTTCTAAAATGGATTAGATCCTAGATCAGCTTACACTCTCAAGTTGTCTGCGCCAGATTTGTTTTCATTAAGTCCAGTGAAATTAATGAGAAAAATACGGGAATTGGAGACAGTCGGATTGTTTAATGTTCAATCGTCACGATTTCAGGCAGTTCAAATGGACCTACCCTTGACTAACGATACTGTAGTAGTACATCAAGATTCTGAGGATCAAAGGAACGTACGTTTTAATATGAACAATTCTATCCCAAATAGAGGTTGTTTCTACTTTAATAGGAATAAACAACGATTCTTTGGAGGAAGTAGAGGCGCTTGTCACTATTGTCGTAGACAGGGTCATTTGATAAAATATTGTCTTTTAAGGATGCAAGATGAGCAGAGAGTTGTTTATGCTGAAGGAGATACTCGCCCCTCCCTACCATGGAATGCTATGCCCCAGAGGCCAGCCAGGGTAACACAGGACACACAGCAAAAAGACACACCAGACAATTTGATGTGGGATAAGTGACGCTGTGTATTGACGGATCTGGACAATGTTAAATGTATCATTAATGCCCCACAATTTCATGTTTCAGATACACCATCTGAAATATTATTTATACTATTTCACTCCCATTACAGATTGATATTGATGATTATAAATTACAACATTTTTTCATTGTTAGTGCCACTTTTCCGATGGCCTTATTGGGAACAGACTTGTTGAGTAAATTGAATGCAACCATCTTATGTTCACAGGATGGGATCGAGGTCCACATACCCCTGAATAAGGCTTATCAACTTTTCTCCAGTAATATATTAGCCACATAGCTAAATCTATTTTAGGGGATGTTGAACTTGTGAAAACGTTATCCACCATTAGTGGTATTAAGAAATTGGCCTCTTGTAATGTCGCTGCAGCTGCTAGGATTATTCATCTGAAATCAGTTGATTTTACTTTTTCAGATAAAACTTATAGATCCTGAAGTTTTACAAGGCGTTCCAAGGAAAAATTTTATCCCACCACATGGGATTCTGTTATTATGGAAGACTACTTCTGATAACATTGAGCCCTTTGTGTGTGCAGTTAAGAATGATTTTTCAGATGTCCCTCATTTGATGGATACGTATAAACAATATTTAGTGAAATCCCCTGATACTGAGGAATCCTATAAGAGTTGTATCATCTAGACCTATGGCTTGGAACATACACATTTCTTCATAACAAATTTACAAACTGACGTAAAACCACAGATTCGTAATGAGGGTACTTTTAAAATATCATTATGTGCACCATCTGTGTTACGTGAGGTGCCTTCTACTTTATGGACTCTACACGCAAACCACGTGGGACTATTGGATGTGCCACCTTATGAAGCTAAAGTTAACATGTGTAAATATCAAGTTTACATCAAACAGTATCCTTTATCCAAAGAAAAATAAGGGATTAAACCTGTTAATGACAGTTTATTACAGCAAGGCGTTATATGTAAAGCTCAGTCCCCAAATAACACTCCTATTAATCCAATTTTGAAACCAGGCACTAACAAGTATCGTTTCACGCAGGATTTGAGAAAGATTAATGAATAGATTACCTATTTCACCTATAGTGGTGGTGGTCGGAGGGGCCGTAGGCGCCGATTGGCAGCTACGCTTATGTCAGTCTGCCCCAGGGCAGCTGTGGCTACAGTTGTAGCTTACCACCATCAGTATGACTGAATGAATACTGGACTCTGTAAGGTGACTTCGGCATCTCCAAATAAAATGTATACATGTAAAGCGACTTTGAGTATCAAGAAAAGCACTTAAAAAAAACGATTTATATAATTTAACCCAATAATATAATAATAGTACCTGACATTAATTCAATATTAACAGCATTAACAGCTGACTATGTGGTATACAGTGGTGGACCTCTCCTCTGCATACTTTTCTATTCCATTTCATAAAAATACCCAACCATTATTTGCAGTTACATTTCAACAACAACAGTATATTGGGACACGCCTTCCAATAGGTTATGTTGACTCAGCAGCTGTCTACAGTGCCATGGTAAATAGACATCTGGCCCAGTTATCCCTTCCTTGTAACTTGACATTATTGCAATATATGGACGATATTTTAGTGGTGGCAAGAAATGAGACAGAATGTGTCAGATTCAATAGCTCTGCTGAAACATTTGGCAGCAGGTGGACACACTGGGCCTCTCTTGCTAAACTCCAATTCTGTTTAGAATCAGTAAACTACCTGGGATACATCTTAAAGGATGGCTGTCGATTTTTGTCACAAGAAAAAGTGAACAGCACTAAGGACATTGTACGACCAAGGAACAAAACTGAGATGTTGTCTTTCCTAGGATTGGTGAACTATTATCGGAACTGGATCGCTGAGTATGCCGTCCATGACGCAGAATTTCACAAAGCCACACTCAAAGACTCTCCTGAAGTCATTCAATGGAATGAGGAAATGAAACATGCCTTCCGTTAGGGCTGGACGATAAATCAATAAAAATAATTATCGAAGTAATGACTTCCCTTTATAAAGATATCGTAACATTAATTAATTTTCAATAATATCGATAATGTCGATAGAGAATAATTAGGAACAGCAGTCCATTTAATTTCTGTGATGCAGCAGGAAGTTGCGGAGAAATGGTAGCCCACGCTCACCAAAATATACTGAGCACCTCGAGTGGAGTAGCTAATGTTAACCGCGGAAAATTAGTCTTATTGCCGAAAACAGTGGCAGCGATAGCCATGGCGAGGGAGCAACTTCCAATTAAGAAATTAGGTAACACTTTACAATAAGGGTGCTTTAATTAGCATTAATTAATGCATTAACTAATGCATTTACATTTACATTTATGCATTTAGCAGACGCTTTTATCCAAAGCGACTTCCAAGAGAGAGCTTTACAAAAGAGCATAGGTCACTGATCATAACAACGAGGTAGTCCCAAACATTGCAAGCAGCCAAAACATGAAGCATAAATTGTTAAAAAAAAACTAAACAAGTGCCAAAAGGGAAGACCGATAAGAGGGTCTTGAATCTGATACGGCTGTTGATGGGTAGCTAGTGGAGAGAGATGAGGAGCGGGGTAACATGGGAACGTCTGGGTAGATTATAGACCAGGTGGGCCGCTGCGTTCTGAATCCTCTGAAGAGGGCGGGTTGCACATGCTGGGAGACCAGCGTGCGGCGAGTTGCAGTAGTCCAACTTGAAGAGGACAAGTGCTTGGACTAGCAGCTGGGTGGAGTGCTCAGATAGGTATCTCCTGATCCTCCGAATGTTGTAGAGGGTGAATCTACAAGACCGGGAGACTGCAGCAATGTGGGCCGTGAGTGAGAGCTCGTCATCCATGGTAACCCCAAGGTTCCTGGCAGAGGATGAAGGGGTCACCGTCGCAGATCCCAGGGTGATTGACATCGTGGTAGATGGAGGGTTTAGCCGGGATGATGAGAAGTTCTGCTTTAGCGAGGTTCAGCTGGAGGTGGTGGTCGGTCATCCAGGCGGAGATGTCTGTGAGGCAGGCCTCAATCCATGCATGAATGCATGAATGCATGAATCATCATCAGTTAATACATAACTCAGAAAGTACTTAATGATGCACTGATCATGAACACATCATTTGGTAATAGGGAGTCACATATGATTTACTATTAATTAAATCTGGAATCATGTATCAATTCCTATTGACATTAACGCATTAACTGATAGGCGAGTTAACTACTTTAGTTAATCGTGCAAACTATGACTGTTAGTTAACTGTGTGAACTAAAACCCTGAGTTAAAAGGGTAATTCATGTGTTAATTACTCCAATGACGGCATCCATGGATCGAGACGGTACTTAATCATTTGTTAATAGTAATGTGCCTCCTCAAGTAAAGTCATAACATGAGATACATTCACTAATCATTAACTAATTATTCACTCAACAAATACAGAGAGACAACTTTTAAATAAACTCTATTATGAGTTGGAATCCTGCATTACAGTCAAAATAACTTTTTGACGAATGGATGACTACCATGCCGTTTGCAAAACGTTTTATTTCACTCGAACAACACATGCAAGGCCACCTTTCTAAGAAGAAGTCCACTCGAAGTATCGACCAGATCTTTCGTAGAAAATGTCTGGCTGCAACAGATTCTGGACCAATTAATGACGGTGAACTTCTATCTTCGAATGTTAACTTTCCACTATCCCCTAAGCTCAGCATTATACATCAACTTGAAAAGGGTGAAAGCTAACAGAGAATAATTAAGCATTTGAGTGGTAAAGGCAAACTACGTGGAGCTGACTGACCTCATCATACAAACTTAACAATGCTATTTTACCGATTATAGTTAGACCTAGACTAGCTAGTTAGTCAGCCAGCTGACAGGCTCTAACTTATCTATTTTGAGTTGCTGAGGTGATTATCGAAATGATCAAAAATAGTATATACTATAATGAATGTGGCTAGCAATTTCGCCAAGCAAAAAAACAGAAATAGGTTGCAGCAGTTTGTCTTTAAACGACAGTTTAAAAATCTGCGATGGGACTGAACTTAACCCTCCGTAGGTTCGGCGACTTTTTATAGTACAAAATAGCTGTCAATCAAAAGGAGATGCAGTCTTTCGACAGACCCTCCAATCATCACGCAGAAGCCCAGCGTCCAGGCCAGCCCACTCCTCCATTCACCCCCAGAGACGCTGAGCGTCCAGGGTGGGACATAATCGCAGCATTTTTTCAATGATCGTATAGTTTTGAAACAATGAAAAATCTCTTCAAAGAAGCCTCATGAAGTCCATTGAAGCTGGGCTTCAACAGGGAAATGCACTGTGACGCTACGGGAATGTATGAGAAGGAAATCAGTCAGTCGACCTGCTACTATACGCAGCTGATTCTGAACTGAAGCAACAGAATTTGTCTTACGCGTAGACTACATGCGGCAATCCTTACAAAACATGACAACATTTTCATTGTCAAACACAAGCCATTCCCGACCCGTCAGCCATTTGGCATTACATTTTATTTTCTTTGTTTCTCTAGTGCTATCAATATCCTCATCCCCTGCCTCGTTCCTCTTCTCGCCCCCAGAACTTTGTCCTAACCACCGCCGCATTAAGTTAACTTTTGACTTTACTACTCTAGCTAGCTCTTATTACCTCCTATGATCCGCTATGCTTCGTTTGACTTCTTCCTTGTGTTTTCTGGTGGACGCTCCGTTCGTTTCCACAGTTTCTCGCGCCGGTTTCACTTCAACTGCGTGCAGCCAATGGGCGTACAAAACGTTATCACGTAGCATTACGGCACAGTGTTCATGGGAAACTCAGGAAGTACTGCCAGAGGGATAAATGACCGAGAACCATGCCGAGAACAGAGCCTTATGTATCATTCATGTAATGCCTCATGTATCACCGGCCAAACTGGCTAGTGAGTTTTTATTAACACCCGCCAAAATGAATTTTAATCCGCATTCGGCTGGTTGGCGGGTGTTAATTTAGAACCCTGGGCATGACTACCCATTAGCCAATCAGAGCGCTCGTACTGTCGTTGCCATACAATAATTGTATATAAGAAACCTTTTTTAACCACCTGAAGCAAAATCACTCTTTGGAACATGCAGAAAGTGTGAGTTTGCGCCAAGGTATTGATAGGTAGGCTATTTATAAAAAGCAAGGTTTTAAAAAGCTTAAGTTACTTGACCCCAAAGTTGAGGAAGAGACTTATTTTGCTACTTCTACAGATCTGTGGTCTATCGTCTTAATTATCGTTATCGAATGTAAATATAAATATCGATAATTTTTTACCCATATCGCCCAGCCCTACCTTCCGTCATATCAAATATCTTGTGTACTGCTCCTGCACTGGGATTACCTGACTACAAACTAACTTTTCATCTGTACGTTGCAGAAAATGGTGAAATAGTATCCGCAGTACTGGGACAGGAACACGGAAACGGAATAAGGCCAGTAGCCTATTATGGTAAAACATTGCCATTAATTGTCAAGCGTATGGTTCCCTGTTTAAGACCTGTTGCATCTGCCGCTTTGATGGTGGTGAAGGCACAAACTATAGTTCTGGGACATCCCATGGTATTACATACTTCACATACAGTAAACATAATCTTAGTAAATATAACAACGCAACACATGACAAGCAAAAGACGTAGTAATTACGAACACATCTTGACAGGAACTCAATATTTGACTATTTCCACGGCCACACACACAAATCCAGCTGTGCATCTAAAAGCTTTATTGCATGGAACAGAACCAGAGGATGTAATTCCTCATGATTGCATGGATGTTATTAACTCTACATCCAGTGTAAGGACAGACTTGCAACAAACAGCCTTGGAAGATAGTGATTTTATCTTATTTTGTGATGGTTCAGCAATGCGCCCAGATGATAAAACTATTCTTTCAGGATATTCCATAGTGGATAATTTAAGAAATTGTATCGAAGCCTATAGATTACCTGTTTCTTTTGCTCAAGCTAGATAGTTGCTTTGACTAGCGCATGTTTATATGCCAAAGATTTACATTTACGTTTATTCATTTAGCAGACGCTTTTATCCAAAGCGACTTCCAAGAGAGAGCTTTACAAAGTGCATAGGTCACTGATAATAACAACAACAAGATAGCCCCACAGCATTGCGGGTAGTCAAAAACAAGAAGTACATATTGTGAACAACCAAAAAATAGTGCTAAAGGGAAGAAACCATAAGAGCATGTAGTTAAACAAGTTAAAATTAGACAACATTAATCTCTAAGTGCAAGTGTACCTGTAGGAAAGCAATAAAAATAGGATTAACTAAAATAGAATACAACAGTTTAAATCAGCTACCACTAACCAACAAGAGCAACAGTCTAAGCAAGAGTCATTGTGATCCTTGAGGAAACTAGCGTTGGGTTCAGCAATCCATTCCTAAGTACCATTGTACTCCCGGAACAAGTGCGTCTTGAGCCTTCTCTTGAAGGTGGAGAGACAGTCCGTGTCTCTGATGGAGGTGGGGAGTTGATTCCACCACTGGGGTGCCAGGCAGGAGAAGAGCTTGTGCTGGGACCGGGCAGTCTTGAGAGGTGGGACCACCAGGCGGTTGTCTGAAGAAGACCGTAGGTGGCGGGTGGGGGTGTAAGGCTGCAGGAGAGACTTGATGTAGTCGGGCAAGATAAATCAGTTACCATATATACAGATTCCAAATACACATTTTCAGTGGCACATGACTTCAGTAAGATTTGGGAAAACAGAGGTTTTGTAACTACTGCAGGAAAACCCATACAACATGCAGATTTAGTAAGAGGCTTATTGGATGCAATGATGCTACCAATTAACCTTGACCGCTATAATAAAATGTGCGGGTCATTCAAAGGCAGATTCTGATATTGCCAAAGGTAATAATTTAGCCGACACACATGCAAAAGATGCAGCGTTAAATGATTCCTTCCCACCATGGATGAATCATTCTTTCTTGAATATTCAAATTTTTGATCCTCCATTCACTGATGATGATTTGATATTCTTTCAGAATCAGGCAATGCCATCTGAAGTTCTGCTTTGGGCGAAGAAAGGATGCGTAAAGCACAACGATGGTTTATGAAAAAATGTAGATGATAGAATAGCATTACCAAAAATACCGTATAACATTACATTTACATTTAGTCATTTAGCAGACGCTCTTATCCAGAGTGATTTACAGTAAGTACAGGGACATTCCCCTCGAGGGTGAAGCGTGAAGTGTATGAATCCCTAATATCCTATGTACATGGTGTTACTCATGTGGGGTATAAGAGCATCATGCACTATATTTCACAACTGTTCTTCACAATTGGACTAGAACAACAAGTTCGAGATTTTGTTAAGAGATGCTTAATCTGTGCTTGTAATCCACACGTCAATCCAGATAAAATAGATCACTTGCCGAAACCTGAAGGTCCATTTAAAAAATTACAGATAGATTTTACTCACATGTCGAGAATTTTCGTATCTTCTAGTGAAAGTCGATCGATTTTCAAAATGGCCAGAAGCCTTTGCGACAAGAAAAGAAAAAACGCTCAAACAATAGTTAAGTGCTTAATGGAATATGTCATTCCTCGTTTTGGAATACCAAATGGTAAAGACTGACAATGAAACTCCTTTCACCTCTAGAGTAACCAAACAATCAGCCGCAGACTTAGGAAATTATTGGACATTTCATATTCCTTATAACCCTCAAAGTTCAGCACAAGTGGAAGGGACAAATAGAACTATTAACGAAAAACTGGTGAGCTCTGCCACAGGTACTTCTATCAATCAGAGCTATGGCGAATTCCAGCATAGGGTTTGCTCCTCATGAAGTTTTGATGGCTAGACCTTTTCCTCTAGGTGTGTTGATGGAGAAGACACCAGCAAATGACTTAACCTTGCTGCAGGAAAATCAACAAAATTATGTGAAACAGTTGTGGTCTTTTGTTTCTGAAATTAATCAACAAGTAACAGATTCTCTCCCTACTCCAGGTGATCAGAGTATTCATAATTTTCAGCCAGGTGATAATGTTTTGGTACGCAGTTTAAAAACATTGGCTCAGCAGGATCAGCCAAGATTTGGACCTCCAACTCAGGTTCTCAAAACAGCTGTTAAGGTTAAAGGTCAACCACAATGGATCCATGCATCTCGACTCCGAAGAGCACCTCCTATAGCAGATGCAGTATAGGACTATAGGATACAGTAAACCGAACACCAAAGGATGGGTAATATTTCTCGCCTCCACATTAATGTTTCATTATCATGAGTGTGGATATGGTGTTGTTCTTCTCTCTTTGTTTCATGATATGGAAATTGACGCCATGGTGCGTCAAACTCGGCTGGATCCAAGGAATCCAACGGTACCTCCTTTTTGACAATCAGACATGCGGTTCAAAAGTTACTCGTGTGAACGCAACTCCAACTTTGACCCGTTGGTGGCGCTAGAGTGCCCAAGTATGGGACATGAAACTTTGTGAATTGGACCAGCGGACTGTCCCCAATGAGTGTGCCAAATTTCACAACTTTCGACCAAGCGCTTCTAGGGCCTGCCATAGGAACCCATGGCGGAAGAATAATAATAATAATGCTACTACCAATTACAATAGGTGCCTCAGAGCTTCGCTGCTTGGCCCCTAATAATACTACCAATTACAATAGATGCCTCACAGCTTCGCTGCTTGGCCCCTAATGATAATACTATCAATAACAATAGGTTTCCTCCTTATGGAGGAATCCTAATGAAACTAAGAATAACAATAGGTTCCCTCCTCATGGAGGAATCCTAATAATAAATACAGCTGCAAGCAGCAATGAAGGGGCCAAGCAGCATTCAATATGGAAATTCAGTAGTTAAAGAAGCAAAGCAAAACTTTTAATACAAAACATTTGCTTTTTTTAAATCGCATTATACTTTTCGACAACGCGGTGGCGCTACTCCGAAACTTTTGATTACCTTCAATGCGTTGCACAAAAGACGTATACCGAGTTTTGTAACGATGACCCGATGCATTTGGTAAATGTCATTTTGAGACCAAATGGGCTGGCTAGATGTAGTAGCGTTATATCTACAAAGCACAATAAATCAGTTTCTTCTTGACTATAAATCCCCTGACAAGAAAGGTTCTCGTTACCAATATGATTATACTGCTAGACAGCTACTGTGGCACACCTGGCTTCGCTAAACAGATAATTCAGTATCACGACATGCTTGATGACTGTGGCTGGATTCGATCCTACGACCTTACATTTCATAGGAGCCCGTCTTATCCCAGTGAGCTATTCATGCTGCTGGGAAATGCTAGCCTGACGTTGTCATACTCATAATTCTAGTCAGATTATTAGTCTGATAACTCTGTTGGGCTGTGACTATGTGGCGTGTTTCAACCGAACTCGTAAAACAAATGCCTCTTCGCTCAATTGGATAGACCTACAACCAATCAGAGCAACGTAATATGTTGTTTGTTGAAAACAAATTCAACCCAAGAGCTCTTTGGTGACATTGTTGATTACGTTACTGTTGATCATCTGTCCATCATCATATAAAGCCCGCCCTGACAATTTGATTGGTCCGAACAGCTCCTGTTCGGATATAGTTTTTCTGCAAACGAGCGACTCCAGACCCAACTTCCTGACCACATTTTTTTGTGGGCGGGGATTAGTTGGGCTGGCAGCCAGGCTAGGGAAATGCTGTGATCGGTTACTTTATAAAAAAAAGGAAGCCGTTTCTACTGTGGCGAGCTTGGTCAGATTTGACCCAAGTATAAACAGCTGTAATTCAGTCATATTTTGACATATCAAGGTGATTGTGGTTGGAAGATGATTAGATGACATGCCGTGATGACATTTCTAAAGTTTCGTCTTCATACGGTAAACCGTCGCAGAGTCAAGGGATCACGTCCGCTTTGGCGTGCTCTTTGTCAAAATCGTTTGCGCATTACTCGTGAACGGTTTGACTTATCGATAACAATTTTTTGTCGGCATGGTCTAAAGATGATCTGTTACGATTTTCATGAAAATCGGAGCAACATTCTTGGAGGAGTATGAACAAGTTGGCATTTCTCAAAATACAAACTCTTCGGGACGACAATGACGCCAAAGGGTTCAGTCGAATCGTCTGCATCTAAGGAATCCAATTCCAAGTCCAACTTTGACACGTTGGTGGCGCTAGAGTAATCTAAGGGGAGACATGAAACTTGGTGTGAGTATAAAAGGGACAGTCCTTAATGAGTGTGCCAAATTTCACAAAAAGTTACTGTATGGTTTTAGGGGCTGCCATTGACTCCCATTGCAAAAGAAAAAAAACAAAGCTTACAATAACAACAGGAGGAATCCTAATGAACCAATGAAACGTGAGAATAGCAGAAAAGTTATCAGATCATCGAATCACAAGAGTGATTCGAGAGTGGCCGTCTTGGTCAACCAGTGCAGCTTCTCCAGAGCAACTGCTGTGGTAGTTTATATTTAGGGCTGGGCGATAAATCGATGAAAAATACTATCGAAGTAATGACTTCCCTCAATAAAGATATCGTAACATTAATTCGTTTTCAATAATGTCGATATAGAATAATTAGGAACAGCTGTCCATTTAATTGATGTGATGCAGCAGGAAGCTGTGGAGAAATGGGCGCCCACTAAAATACAATGAGCATCTCGAGTGGAATAGCTAATATTAACCGCGGAAAATGAGTCTTAGCCATGGCGAGGGAGCAACTTCCAATCAGTGTTAATTTTGGCAGCTATTTTTGATTTAGTCTTAGTCTTTAGACGAAAATGCTTATTAGTTTTAGTCACATTTAGTCATTTTAATCCTTCTTAGTTTTAGTCTAGTTTTCGTTGACAAAAACTAATTACATTTTTGTCTAGTTTTAGTCACATTTAATAGCCATATTAAACTCCTTTTTTCCCCTTTTCAGTAGGGATGTGCATCTCCATCACTGAGGACGATGCAATAGACATCTCGATGCACTGCCAACGATCCGATACATTAAAGATACATAAAAGCAACTACTAATGCGATACGATTCACCCCTATTGCGATGCAGTGCAATTTGACAAGATGTGATTCAATGAGATGCGATGCAAAAGAATAAAATGCAATGTAATTTAATATGGTACATAATTATGTATTTCTTTGTCAGACAGCAAATCATCAATCAACTAAACAAGTGAAAGTTTTACTTCACATATTAAACAAAGTCTCTGAAAAAAGATAAAATAACATCAGGCCTGGACCTTGCCTTAAACCAGTCCTTCTTTCCTGTTGTATGTGTTCTCTGAATGTAAAAAAGGGTCAACTATTACTGGCAGTCAAGCTGCTGTAAACACTCATTTAACACCACACACTAAATTGAACTCATGTCCTACTTTAAGGTTTTTCTCAATGACTCAGCTATCTCTCGTCTTACTTTGTAGTACACAACAGGGATTTGTTTCTCGGAGAATATAGAATTCCTATTCTTGCTAGGGGTACCGGTGGAGCTAGCCACTGACTGTAGCCATAGCTGAATCCGAGGGGGAGGCAGACGTCTCCACACAAACACCATGTAGCCTCTTCAGGTGACAACCTAAATTAGCCGTGCTGCCTGTGTACTTTATAACAGTACGATATATCTTGCCAATGCATGGGTTGATAACATTCGCCCAAACACGCCTCTAACTCGCGCGAAACTTGGCCGAGAGACGAGAATCAGCCACTGACAGCAGTAGAGATGAGAGCGCGCTTAAGAAACAGAGAGGAGGAATCTATCTAACTATAAAATTATTGGAGAAAAAAAAGTATTGTGACTTCGTCAACCACCAACATTTTCGTCTCGTTAACGAAAGTTATAATATATTTAGTCATAGTTTTTATTTTCAAAGATCCGTTTTCGTCACGTCTTAGTCTCGTTTTAGTCATGAGAAAAAGGTCGTTAACGAACATTTTTCGTCATAGTTTTCGTTGACGAAATTAACACTGCTTCCAATGAATACATTATTGATAAAAAGGGTTTGTGTTTTTCAGTTATTTGAAAGTGGTTTGGATTTTTGAAATCCGACAAAGAGCAGAGCAATGTTCAGTGCAAATTCTGATGTAAACAGGTGGCTACCTAGTCTGGTAATATGACAAACCTTTTTTTACCACCTGGAGCAAAAACAGTCATTGGAACATGCAGAAAGTGTGAGTTTGCGCCAAGGTATTAATAAAAAGCTTAATTTACTTGACCCCAGGTACGTGTTCCCCACAAACATTTCTCTCACACCGCGCTGCCTAAACTTTATGCCGAGTGTAGGGAAAAAGTTGAGGAAGAGACTTATTTTACTACTACTACGGATCTGTGGTCTATCGTCTTAATGATCGTTATCGAATGGAAATATAAATATCTACATCGATAATTCTTTACCCATATCGCCCAGCCCTACCTACATTCATGTCAAACTTCTCCAGAGCAACTGCACAAGCTCTGATGACGACACAGCTATTTCAAGATTGGCCAGACTCACACTTATTGACCTTATTCTGACACCTTCAGTTTCAATATTGCTCAAATCCGGACCAAACAGTACAATCAAATACAAATATTTGCCTTTATTGACAGACTGCAATACTATTGTTGAAGAAAGTGTTTTAGTCTGTCTCTTCACTAATTGACTTATTTAAATGTAGTTCTGGTTCTATTATCAATGTGCAGATTGGAGAGTTTTACAGCCCAAAACATAAAAGTACAAATGTTTGTGCACTGGTTTGTGCAAGTTCTCGTGTGGAAAAAAATGAATTTCTATCACGACCAGCACTTGATTAGCCATGATGAATTCAAGGGCGAAAATCTCATAACTTTGACAGTTACATGACATTTTCTCAAGAGCAATTTCTGAGGGGGACACACCAAAAGCAGTGCTGTAACACATTGCCTACTTTAGTTTGCAAACGTCAGCTAGCTAGCTAACATAAAGAGTAACCTGTCATCAATGCTCCCTCAAATAGTTTTCCGCACTGAGCAAATAGAAATCTGTCTGAGCGCAAAGCTCAGTACTGTGAGCAATTTGTGACCTGTTCTCTGCTGCAGCCGATCAGTAGGCTATATAGAACGGCCTTAGCCATAAAGCAGGGGATGGGTGATATGGACAAAATTAATATACTGATAATAATTACAGCAATATCTCATACAATTTGTTAGCGAAAACAGTCTTGTAATTGACCTAATTTGGCTCCTGAAACTTAAGGTACAGCACAAGCATCTTATGCACTGTGACGTCGGTACTTTCATACACAATCAACGTGTGGACAAAGGCAAATAATATCAGAAAGCTTTACCAGCCTACCATCGCTTGTGTCCGTTTGAACTATTTCATCAAGCCATTCGTGTTTAAATGTAAAACTGGCCTTTTTTGAGCACCTGTAAAGGTAACGTTCCTGATTTTCGTTTAGTCATTGCCGCGTTGCTAGTCAAAGCTTGAGCTGAGCGCGAAATTGAAGTTAGATAGAATGTTCAAATGTAACATTATCATTGTAATTGTATTGTAATTGGCTGAGTAGCCTAGAGTGACACTGAAATGTATGAAGTGGGCTTTGCCGCATTTGGCCGATCAACTGAACATGAGTTTTTCTAAAATAATAATAAAAAAATACTGATTTTATTTTGTGCGCCGTCTGAAAATGTTTGTGCACGGGTCCTTCAGCTGGTCTGCGTGGCCGTGCATAGGCGCAGCCTAGAGGGAACATTGCCTGTCATTCGCAACAAAAATGAAGACTAGTGAGGATAAGAAATATGTTTTTATTGTATTGAGTGGCCATTTTATTTTATAAAGTGCTACAAGTAAAGACATTTCTAACATATTGATAGGGAGGTTATCTGAAGAAAGGCAGGCCGAAGGAATTACGACAACGGAAAGGAATTTGACTTTGTTTGATCCGGGTACTCGAATAATAAAGTTCAAGACAAACTGATGGCATGAGTGAAAACTCTGTCTCTCCGCCATGCTTAAATACATGAGTTGGACAGTACAGATATAGAATGCACAGAATTGCTTCGTTAACGGGTCTTCAGTGGTCAGTACACTGATTCACTAGAGTATTCAGCAGCTGAGGTGGTCGTTAATTACGTTGAAGTCCCAGTTCGTACATGATTTGCCTCACAGTGTCCTAACTGTCTGGGCTGTGTGCTATATTCTGCTCAGAGAGAGGCCTCGCTGCAGGACCTCTTGACCTGGAAGATACTTACAGTACAGTTCCTTCCTCTTTCTATATTTGTAAATCAATTTTAAGTGATTTGCATCATGTGCAGGATGGTAATCCTTCAGGACCTTGAAGTGGAACTGTCCAGTAGGGAAACAATTCTTCTGTTGATTGAGGTAATATGGAGCACGCATAGCAAGAATTAGTTTCCGCACCCTACTTTTAAGAGAACTGTACCATAAATTAGATGTGAAAGGATGATACCTATTCACTGGCATATCCTCATCTGTATATTTTACTTAGTCATTTTCTTTAAAGATCCAAGATAGTTCATTAGGTGAAATTTCTGGCCATGCAGTGGGAATTAGAACTTTCCCAAATACTGTACTAGGTGGTATCCAATAAGGAGCACATCTACCTCTCCAATAAAGTGGAAGATAAGTGTAAATGTTGTCATCACAAAGCCAAATCATGAGATCAGTAGCTGGCCACGGAAAAAGTGTTCCCATGAAGTCCCTCTTATCTGGACAACACTGAGTAAAACCCATCTGATGCACTGTTTTAACGCCCTGTGTATATCTTAGACAAGTTACAGGTGCCTTCATTCGCGTAGCTTTAATAATAACTATTGGTTGAATGTTGTCATTTACATCCAAATCTCGTTGAACTAGAAACTTAGGAGTCAATTTTGTCCAGAATGCATTACAGTAATCGTCTGTGACTGTGCTGGGCTTTGAAAACATAAGGGGTTGGCTCATTATTGACAGTTCTTCACCTTCAAGTGATTCGTAGTCTGCATTAATTGATAGCATACTGTCCGTCATGATAATGTATTCCACCTTCTGAACATAGAATGGTTTCCTCCCTGTTGTCATTAACGGGTAGCTTAAGCAAATCATGTCTGATTCATTCAAAGGAATAAGATTCTGTACTTCAACTCCAAGAATACTCGTAGGTGTTGGAACGTTACGACGTACATGTGTATGAACATGCTGATCAGAGTTAGAATGTTCAGTTAATACTTCTTTAAACACTATCCCTGTCTTGGTATCATTCCATGAAACATCATCCAAATTAGTAGGGTGTTCAAGCATGACCGCATAATTGACCGTAATCAACGCTAGGAGAGAGATGATGCTCCGCACGACCACAACTTTGGTTTGGGTTCTATGTGGAGTATCCCTCATTCTTTTTTCTGGTCTCATGGTCTTTCCCACGATTCAGTATCACTGCCAATGTCTTCACTTCTATATATCATTTTGTTTTTTCCATGATTTAAATAACCATGTCACCAGGAGATGATAATCCCATACAAGCACTGAGTAAGTGCATTGAACAAATAAACGATTGGCTGTGCTAGAATATTGAAGTCATTGTTTTCTGAAGTGAGCTCTCAGTTAAAAATTTTTTTAAATACAAATCTTGATGTACTCATGGATTTATCTCCGAATTTCAATAGCCACTTTAAGATCATTACAAACCTCAGCCTACTATCATTTGAAGAATATATAAAGCAAAGATCTGGAAAAACTTCATCCATGCATGTCTTTAGTTGACATGACTACTGTAATGGTGTCTTTACAGGTCTCTCAAACAGCTCTGACAGCTCGGTAACAGCTTATTCCTCACTAAGACCAAAAAAGTAGATCACATCACTCCAGTTCTGAGGTCTGTACACTGGCTTCCTGTTTGTCATATAATTTATTTTAAAATACCTAGATATAGGTAGTCTACTCACCGTGTTGGCCAGCTCCAGGTAGTTTCCACCTAGTGGGGCAACACTTGCACTGGTCTGGGCCAGGAGCTTGTGGAGGGCGGCTTGCTGTTCCAAAACAGTTCCAGGCTGCTCCAGACGTTTCTTGAGGTGCACTGACTGATGCCGGAGTTGCTGGTTGTGGATATCTGGACTCTGGAGGTCTCTGGCACCTGAGTCATACTCCCAACTCTCCCGTACTCCTAAAAACACACCAACAGTCGCATGTGAGTCCTAAATAAACATAAGGTTCAACATACTAAAACAGTTTAGTGCTGAACTACTCTACACATATAGAGCAGGTTGCTAGGCCATTTTCTTTTTTGTTTATAAATGGAGCATGTTGGCGGCTAGGTGTACACATTGTTGGCAGTCATGTCTGCTTTGGCTTATTTAATTAGATCAGTTCCCAACCTGTTTTCCTTGGAGCCCCCTACTTTGACCCAAGAAAAGCAGAGCCCCCCTGACCCCCCCCCCCCCCCCCCCCCCCCCCCCCCCCCCCCCCCCAATACACACACACACAACTAAAATCCTGACGTGGGACCTGTACTATGAATCAAGATTTGGCGTTAACAAGGTAACTTCAGGTTCAACCCAGGGTTTTCTGTATCACAACGGTGGATCACTTGTTACCGGGGCAGATCGCAATGGTAACACATGTTGAACGCCTAACCTGGTCAGGAGCAGGTTAAGTTGGAGATCAGAGATCAACTGGTAAAGCACCGCCCACTGACCCATTCATTCTTGATGATAATGGCGTTACCGTTCTTAGAAGATCCTGTGGAGTTTGGTGCGCAGATAGTGAGAGGTGCGTTTAGTTCAAATTCAAGTCTTTTATTTGTCAGGTACACAGAACAACAAAAGGTTAGACTGGGCACTGAAATTCTTAAGACAAGACAACGCAAGCACCTGGCATAACATAACATACAAGTACACAGAACATAATTTACATCTATGCTGAGCTTAAATAAGTGAAACTTCCTAAATATACAGATAGCAATAAATAATCGACTATACTAACCCTAATACTAAAACTTCCTAAATTACATGATAACAATAAATAATACACTATACTAACCCTAAATGCACATAAAACCTATTTCAACCCTATAACCCAGGGGTGTCAAACTCATTTTCACCGAGGGCCACATCGGCATTATGGTTGCCCTCAAAGGGCCAGTTGTAACTACGATGTAACGTCAGTCACGATGTACAAAACTGTGTTTTAGTAGTAGCTATTGTGAACATAGGGCCTATTCTGCTGGAATTGCATTCCGCGTTTTAATTCTTGGACAATCTGCTGTTTTTCTTGGAGGATACATTTGGCATATTTAGGGGCCAAGCAGCAGCGAAGCTGCTGTGGCACCTATTGTAGAATGTCAGTGTAACTAAGTTTAGTGTCATTCATGTACTACCTTTTTCTCATATTCCAGTTTTTCTATCTCCAGCCTTGTTTATTTTTTTTTAAATTAAAATCCTCTTATACTCTATATCGAGCCTCTTATACTCTATATTGAGCCTCTTATACTCTATATCGAGCCTCTTATACTCTATATCGAGCTCCAGGGTTCTTTTATACAGGGCCCTCATATTGTCTGCTCCAACCTGAAACAAATGAATAACATTGTCCCTTTGCAAGGCACACTTGGAGAAAGTTGAAGGTGTCCATTTGACTACTGTGTTTCAAGGTTCATTGCTTATACCTCATGTCTCTGTCTTGGCCTTGAAGTGGAGGCCCTAGGCTAAGAGGGAGGAAGAAGTTCCTCTTCCTGCTGAGTTTAACACCATAGCAATTTAATCAATTGAGTCATATTTGAAATGAGTACTTTAAGGACTTGTGTCTCATGTTCAGACCACCACCATAAGCAAGTCATTAGTCATCTGTCTAGCAAGTAAATCATAGTTTTCCAACATTATTACAGAAAATGCCCGAAATTCCAGAGTTCTGTTTTCCACCATTGACCAGCTGCTAAACACTGTCCCTGCCCCACCTCCATCTCAGCAGTTAAATGTGAAGAGCTTTCTTTGTTCTTCAAGAGCAAAATAACTTAGATCAGAGCTAGTATCATTACTAGTGGCAGTGAAACTGATAGCAGTAGATCCTGCAACATAACCATGAGCACATTTACGTGCACTAAGTGAACTTTCCAAAATCGTCAGCGAATGTAAATCCACAACCTCAGATATTGATCTTATACCCACAACATTCTTTAAGCGAGTGTTTACTGTTGTCTCAGGTCCGGTGCTAGAGACTATATAGACATCCATTAGAACTGGCGTCTTCCCAGATGCCTTCAAAACAGCTGTTGTAAAGCCCCTTTTAAAGAAACCCAAATTGGATAACAGTATACTTGCAAATTACAGACCAATATCAAACCATCCATTTATTAGTAAAGTACTTGAAAAGATAGTATTAGTCCAATTAAATTATTTTCCTGAAGAAAATAACATCCTGGAAGTCTCGCAGTCAGGTTTCAGGTTATTTCACAGTACTGAAACTGCTCTCACCAAAATAATTAGCGACCTCAGACTAAATTCTGATGCAATTAAGTCTCTATCCTTATCCTTTTAGATCTCAGTGCAGCATTTGATACCATTGATCACAACATCCTAATCAATAGACTGGAAAAGCTTATTGGGTTCACGGATAGTGTATTGAACTGGATGAAATCATACATCAGAGGAAGTTTTATGTTAGTTTAGGAGACCATAGGTCCAAGAAACATGAGAACTGCTGCAGGGTTGCTCAAGGAAGCTGCTTAGGTCCATTACTCTTTTCTCTTTATGTTACCACTCGGTGACATAATCAGAGAACATAACATAGATTTCCATAGCTATGCTGATGACACACAACTATATATATCCACTGAACCCAACGATGCAACAGCCATAAATTCCATTACCAACTGCTTGTTGGCAATAAACAAATGGATGAATGATAACTTTCTTAAATTAAATGAAGACAAAACAGATGTCCTACTATGAGGCCCCAAATCCATGCTAACTAAGAATGTAGGAGGTTTAACCCTGTCTTAAACCAGAGGTGGCGAGTCTTGGTGTAATCCTGGATTCAGATTAAAATTTCAACTCTCACATTAATAAAGTGACCAAAAAAGCTTTCTTTCATCTAAGGGAATATAGCGAAGGTACGACCATTCATAAACCAAAATGATGCAGAGAAGTTAATTCATGCTTTTATATCCAGCCGGCTGGACTACTTTAACGCACTTTTCGCTAGTCTTCCCAAGAAAACCACTGAAAGACTACAGCTCATTCAAAATTCTGTAGCTAGATTTTTTAACCAAAACTAAAAGGAGAGAACACATTAGTCCTGTCCTAGCTAACGGACAAGGACCTAGCTACATTTTGAACTCTCTTATAAACTACACACCGGCTAGAACACTGCGATCATCAAATGCAGGCCTATTAGAGGTCACCAGAAGCAGTCATAAGAAGATTGGTGATGTGGCCTTGTCAATTACACCCCAAAACTATGGAACAAATTACTATTACTAATATTATGAATATTAGGGAAGCAAACAGGCTAGACATTTTCAAAAGACAGCTTAAAACCTATCTTTTTACCAAAGCATTTAACTAATTTTATCCCGAAGGGTTTTACTACTTTTATTATTGTTTTATTCGTTTTTTGTATTCGAGAGACCGCAGATAGATTGCGGCTACAGGGTTTCCCGCAGAAAATGTGTTAGTCAAGGTGGTAGGGTGAGATTTGCTGATAGACGAGGGGGGGGGGTTCTCCTCCAAAAACAAAGTTCTGTAGAGAAGGGAGACTGCCTTTGAATGAAAGGGAGAAAACTGGCGGAGAAAAAACGTTCTTATTAATTTTATTTTATTGACGACGTAGTCAATCCGGCAGGCATGTGTTGTTAAGGCCTTAACTGCGAAGTGCTGCGGGAAACCCTGGGCTAGTCTGGGTTGTTATACGTTTTGGAAACTGCAAAGGCAGCTCGCGTCTAAGACGGACTCGCGACACCGCAAAGACTGCGGCTTATGTGCTTTTGATTCCCGAAAAAACTGCAGTTTGTATTTTGTTTTGTTACATTTAAATCTTTTATTTAATTGTATTACTTTTATCACTGTTTTATTATTGATTTTATGTAAAGCACATTGAGCTGCAATTCTTGTATGAAATGTGCTATATAAATAAAGTCTTATTATTATTATTACAGACACTTCAATCGCAGCCACACGTTCACACCCTCTCACCATCTGTGTTGCATGTGGTAGAAAAAAAAAAAAGGTGTACCCTTAAAATGCTCTCTGAGCAGGCAGACACAGTTTCCTGATCATCTAGGACCTCCACTTGGGAAAGTAAATGGCATATTTGATCAATATTCAGCAACCACATATGGCACACATACTGACGTATGACTATTAGTTTCACTGTTACCTCTGTATGGCACAGTGGGACGACAGTGGGTGGTGGCAGCAACACCACTCCATTTCCTGTCACTGCAGAGAACAGTAATACATTTTGATAGCTGGAGAGGGCCAGCTACTCAGCAGGAGTGAAGTCCTGTGGAGGAGGGAAAATATGTGCAAGTATTGCCTACTGCTACTTACCAGTCTGAATTATGTTTTTATACTCGTTATGGAATGCACAAAGTGTAATTACCTTGTGCCTGGGCAGTGATATCAATAAATCATGTGGCTCACGCATTTACATTTACATTTATTAATTTAGCAGAAACTTTTATCCAAAGCGACTTCCAAGAGAGAGCTTTACAAAGTGCATAGGTCACTGATAATAACAAGATAGCCAAAACATGCAAGTAGCCAAAACATGAAGGACATATTGTGAACAACCAAAATAAGTGCCAAAGGGAAGACCCACAAGAGCATGTAGTTAAACAAGTTAAAATTAAACAACATGAACCGCTATAAGTGCAAGTGTATCTATGGAAAAACAAGCAACATTAAAAACAATATATCACAGCAAGTACAAACATTTTACTCAGTTACCACTAACCACAAGAGCAACAAGTCTCTAAGCAAGAGTCTTTGTGATCCTTGAGGAAACTAACAATCGGGTCAAGCTAACCATTCCTAAGTACCGTTGTACTCCCGGAACAAGTGCGTCTTGAGCCTTTTCTTGAAAGTGGAGAGACAGACTTGATGTAGTCGGGTGCAGTCCCGTTCACTGCTCGGAAGGTCAGTACCAGGGTATTGAATCTAATACGGGCGTTGATGGGTAACCAGTGGAGGGAGATGAGGAGCTGGGTAACGTGGGAGCGTCTGGGTAGATTGTAGACCAGGCGGGCCGCTGCGTTCTGAATCCTCTGAAGAGGGCGCATGGTCTCCCAGCAAGTTGCGCATGCTGGGAGACCAGCAAGCAGCGAGTTGCAGTAGTCCAACTTGGAGAGGACAAGTGCTTGGACTAGCACCTGGGTGGAGTGCTCAGACAGGTATCTCCTGATCTTCCGGATGTTGTAGAGGGTGAATCTACACGACCAGGAGACTGCAGCAATGTGGGCCGTGAGGGTGAGCTTGTCATCCATGGTCACCCCGAGGTTCCTGGCAGAGGATGAAGGGGTCACCGTCGCAGATCCCAGGGTGATTGAGAGATCATGGGAAATGGAGGGTTTAGCCAGGATGATGAGAAGTTCTGATTTGGCGAGGTTCAGCTGGAGGTGGTGCTCAGTCATCCAGGCGGAGATGAATCTGTGAGGCAAGCCTCGATCCTAGCTGAGATCCCCGGATCGGTCGGGGGGAACGACGGGTACAGCTGCGTGTCGTCAGCGTAGCAGTAGTAGGAGAAGCCATGGGAGGTGATGATTGGTCCAAGTGAGGTGGTGTACAGAGAGAAGAGGAGGGGTCCAAGGACGAAGCCCTGTGGGACACCAGTGGAGAGCTGGCGAGGGTCTGACAGTTTGCCTCCCCAGGAGACCTGGTAGGATCTTCCCGACAGGTAGGATGAGATCCACTGGAGAGCAGTGCCAGTGATGCCCATCGCAGAAAGTCTGGAAAACAGGATCTGGTGGTTAACCGTATCAAATGCTACAGAAAGGTCCAGCAGAATGATGACAGATGACCTGGAAGCCGCACTGGCAGACTGGAGGGCAGGGGTGACTGACAGGAGGGCAGTCTCTGGAGTGGCCAGTCTTGAAGCCCAATTGGTTGGGGTCAAGCAGGTTGTTCTGAGAGAGAAAGTTTGACAGTTGGTTAAATACAGCACGTTCAATTGTTTTTTAAAAGAAGGGTAACAGTGATACCTGTCTGTAGTTCTGGAGGACGGTAGGGTTAAGGGAGGGTTTTTTGAGTAGATGGGTAACTCTGGCCTGTTTGAAGGCAGAGGGAAAGGTGCCGGAGGTAAGAGAGGAGTTTAAGACATGGAGAAGAAAGGTTATGATGGAGGGGGAGATGGTTTGAAAGAGAGGGGAGGGGATAGGATCAAGGGGACAGGAGGTGGGGCGATGAGAGAGAATTAGGTCAGAGATCTCTGCCTCGGACAAGGGAGAGAAAGAGTTTGTGATATTTAGTTGGGTCAGTCATGGAGGGTGAGAGGGTAGGAAAGGTGGGTTTAGGGAACCGACTGCTAATGTCTGCGACTTTTTTCTCAAAGAAGGAGGATAAGTCGTCTGCTGTTAGGGTGGAGGGAGGGGGTAGGGGAGGTGGGTTAAGAAGGGTGGAGAAGGTAGAAAAACGTTTGTGGGGGTTTGCAGCAGAGTTCATTTTATTCAGAAAGTAGAGGGTTTTAGCACCAGTTATGTGAGAAGAGAAGGATTTAAGGAGGGAGTGACACTTATCAAGGTCCAGACCGTCTTTGGACTTGCGCCACTCGTGCAAGCCTGGTTGACAGGGGACAGAGAGAGTCAAGTGATGCAGTTAAAGTGGTTAACAAGGTGTTGGTGGCAGTGTTAGTGGGGTGGGACGAGAACTCGTCAATGGGAGGGAGGGAGGATGTTACAATAGAGGAGAAATGGGAGGGGGATAGGGAGTGGAGGTTGTGCCGGAAAGTTACGAGGGGAGGGGAGGTAGGAGGAGTTGGAGGGAGAGAGACAGAGAATTGGATAAAGTAGTGATCAGAAATGTGCAGTGGGGTTACAGAGGTTAAGTCAGTGATACAGTTAAGTGTCAGGATGAGGTCTAGCTGTTTGCCTGCCTTGTGGGTCGCCGGTGTGCTCAGCAGCGTCGATGGAGGTCAGGAGAGACAAGAAGTCGACGGCCTGCGTTCCTTGGAGGTGGATGTTGAAGTCCCCAAGGACTATCAGGGGGGTTCCATCATCTGGGAGGACACTGAGGAGCATGTCCAGCTCCTCCACAAAGTCGGCTAGCGGTCCTGGTGGGCGATAAAGAACAGTTAAGCATGCTTTGATAGGATCAGTTAGCATCACATAATGGTGTTCAAATGATTTGGCAGTAACAGAGAGTGGTGTGGATGTGTATTTAATATGTGGGGAAAGAAGCAAACCTGTCCCACCACTCCGCCCGGTTGAGCGGGGTGAGTGAGTGAAGGAGTGGTTGACGGAGAGAGCAGCTGGAGTTGCAGTGTTCTCTGGGCGGATCCATGTCTCTGTCAGCGCAAGGGTATGAAGAGAAGCATGAGATGCAAACGCCGGGATGAAGTCTGCCTTGTTCACAGCAGACTGGCAGTTCCAGAGCCCTAAAGAAAGAGAGAGGGCAGGTGGAGAAGATCTGGATAGGTAGTGAAGGTTAGAAGTAGACAGTATATACTTTGTGACATATCTACGTCTACGGGTAGTGTAATGAACAGGAATGCTCAGGAAACATGCTAGCTAGGAATATGTTCTAGGTAGAGTAGAATATAAATAGGGTGATACTTATCAGAAGAGGTGATCCGGCCCCGTCGTCCTTCCTCGGTGGACTCCCGCAGGTAGACTCCCTTGTCTTTGTTTGACCGCAGGTGGATTCCCTTGTCTTTGTTCGACCGCAGGTAGACTCCCTTGTCTTTGTTCGCGAGTATCCCGAGTTCCCGAGTCTTCGTGCACCGAGGCTGCCAGACGAGGCTGCCTCTGTAGTGCTAGCCGCCTTAAATATGCTGATGCGCAGATACAACCCCCCAAATTACTGTCAAACAAAAGGCGCCGAGTACCCCGACTACCCTGAAACCGAAAATGACTCACTAGCTAGCTACTCTTCGACCAGTGTAAACTAGTTATCTAACTGCTATCTAACTGCTGTCCCATAAACTCTTCCGATGAGACTAGGGTTTGGCTAAACTCAATATTAAACAACAGCCTTGATCACTCGCAGTCAATGCGGCGGTCTCGATGTTCACTTCAGCAGGATGCTATACGCTCTCCAGCATACAGCGTCTGCTATTTTTTGACAGCTTGGCAACTTTGTTGCTTTTTGGCTGTACTATATGTCTGTATTCCTGATATATTTGTATTACAATATTTCACACAGGAGGAGTAGACACATTTAAGATTATTGTCTGCTCCTTCTGCGTGAAATATGCGTCTCTTGTTTTGTCCATGTATGCGATGGGTCATACGGTGCAAACACCGCCCCTTTTATGTGAACCCACGCGTCTCTAGATGGGAAATATCTGGGTTGAGTTAGACCGTTGATAACCACCGTTGTGATTCCGCTTTTCGTGATTGCGGTTGTTCGGGTTCGTGAAATCGGCTAACTGAAATTAATCCAGAGCATGTTGATCTTGATTTGTAGTACAGGCCCCTGCACCAATAGTCTCCTACCGTGGTAAATTTAGTTGGAAGTTCGATATTCAACATATATTCGGACACCCAGTATTTTGCTAATTTAGCCGCGGTTTAGCGACGCTATGACCGGCCAATTAGCCTATGCTTTTGGCTGCCTAAACAACGCGTAAGTTTAGGGACCATCAACAAATTACACATTTCAAAAGTCAATAACTTTTCAAAAACATGAACTAGGAACATAAAAATGATGTTTAACTGTTCAAAATGTATGCATACACATTTCACAGCCTTTATTTTGTTTATTTTCAATCAGGTTGTAATTCAAAATGTATCTTCTAACTGCAATAGCTTTTTTGGTCATGTGATGTAGGGATGTCACGAGAACCGAAACCTTTCGATGCTAAAATAACCAAACACCGAAAATTTTTTGGAAGCACCGTAAGCACCGTGAGCGCCAATGCCAGATGTTAGCATCGGTGCTGCGCCTTATCTGGAACTGATGGGGGCAGTATTCAGGAGTGTTTCAGTCGACGTTTACATTCAGAAAACCAAGACGGCAACTGCAGCTGCAGCGATCGCCCCACCTCGACTTGTTTACAACAAAGGCACAAAAAGTCGTGCTTGGAAGTAGCCTACTTTGCGTTTGAGGCAGATGACCGTCGCGTTATAATTAATCCGCAGAAGCCACTATGCAGAAGATGCTACCGTGTTCTTCAGATCAAGGGAGGTAATACTTCCAATTTAGCTAAGCAACTGAAAGATCGTCATCCGGATTTGTTTAAAGAACTCAAGGTGAGCCGTTCAAGAAGAGGCGCAGCACCGATGCTAACATCTGGCATCATACAAGATAAATCAATGTTTGTTGTGGTCGTGGCGAAGTTCTGAATACATCCAAAGAATGCACTTTTTCTGTTTTTTAATCTGTCATACACGTTACACAATGTTTGAGATGGTGGGCACTAGTGTTACAATGGCTTATGTTATGTACGTAGTTTAGGTTAGCTATGCTGTAGTTTTAACGTTAGCCTATAGCCTACCTTGGTTAGAAGGTAAACTCATGTTCATCTGGTTATCTGAATGGCTTAATTGCACTGTATTATGTTGTTCTATGCTCTGTTGCACATGTGTTGTATGTCTTATGACATTTTGCTATTTTTCCAAATAATTTTATAATTAAGTTCATGTTTCAAATTCAAGTACATTGAATCTTAGAAAAAAAAAAAAATTTTTACCATGGTATCGAAATTTGCATCGAGAATCGTGTTATTTTACTGGTATCGGCACCGACTACTGAATTTTTGGTATCGTGACATCCCTAATGTGATGTATAAACCTCAAATCCATTTCAGTGTTCACTGACTATGCATACATGTTGCACAGCCTTTAGTTGTTTCATTTTTACCTCAAACTTTTTCGATTAATTTATTAGTATTTCAAACGTCAATAGCTTTTTGGTCATACGACTCATCATCCTCAAATCTATTTCAGAGTGTTCACTGACTATGCACACATGTTGCGCAGCCTTTAGTTTTTAACTAAAATTTCGGTAACACTTTAGATGAGCTCACCAAATTCATAATTTATAAACCAATTTGTTACCTATTAGTTAATGGTTTGTTCACCATTAGTTATTTATTGATTATACAAAATGTATCATTAGTAAAGCATCTGTTCACACAGTTAGGGTTAGGGTTCGGGTTTAGGGCTAGGGTTTAGGTTTAGGGTTTAAGTTTTGGTTAGGGTTTAGCTTTACTAATGCTTTACTAATGATACATTTTGTATGAACAACAAATAACTGATGGTGAACAAACCGTTAACTAATAAGTAACAGATTGGTTAATAAATTATGAATTTGGTGAGCTCATCTAAAGTGTTACCAAAATTTCTTCTATGAATTTTCTAGTATTTCAAACTTCAATAGCATTTTAGTCATGAGACCTATCATCCTCAAATCTAATTCAGCTAATGTAATGTGGAACTACTGTAAGATATTTGTGTTCTTTAGGGACAATCTGTAGCCCCGCCTTAGCTCTGAAACTGATTGGCGCCGCCACCTGTGTAGCCGAGCTGTGCCTGTGTGAGTCAGAGATAGCTAGCAGCAGCAGTAGCACTAAAGACGTAGCCTATACAACGCTAGTGCTAAATATGAATGTTCGTAGTGTAAGTATAGCGAAAAATAGCCTAAACTTTCCTAGACTTTTAGCTGCGGTACTAATGCTGAGGGCTCGCTGATATTGCTGTCTTACTAGAACGTGCATTTAGTCTAGCAGACGCTTTTATCTAGAGCGTAGTATCTTGTGTGCTGACGTTGTACACACCCAATAAATTCCAAATTTCCAGGCCTCTAGTTTCTACTCTGCCACGATCTTCTGTAGCTTCTCAGCTAGGTGAGTGCTTGTGTGCTGCTCATACAGGGGCCGTGTCTGTAGAAATGACGCTTTCATTTCCCACTCAGTCAATAAAATGAGCAGTCACCGTGAGGTAGCTTTCGGTAGCACGAGAAGTCCAACCATCAGTCGTTAGTGAAACGGAGGGTGCAGCTGACAACTCGCGCTCCATCAACGTCCTTGTTTTGTTGTATAGGGAAGGGACCAGGGCCGGCGTTGCTGCTACTGTATCCCTGCCTGTGTTTGCGCTGTTGCTCAGCTAGTAGCCTATCGTGTCAAGCGCATCATACATTTAGCTAAGACTTGCATGTACAGTAGTTAGTCTGGAGCCCTGCTTCTGCATTTTTGTTTTGCTTTTCCCCCCCATTGTACCGAACTCGTACCGAACCGTGATGTCTGAACCGCGGTACGAACCGAACCGTGACTTCAGTGTACCGTTCCAACCCTAATAGATGGATCTTTGAATATTTCAAACTTCAATAGCTTTTTGGTCATGTGACCTATCATACTCAAATCCATTTCAGAGTGTTCATTGACTATGCATACATGTTGCACAGCCTTTATTTTGTTCATTTTCATCTCACACTATTGTAGATGGATCTTTGAATATTTCAAACTTCAATAGCTTTTTGGTAATGTGACCTATCATACTCAAATCCATTTCAGAGTGTTCATTGACTATGCATACATGTTGCACAGCCTTTAGTTCTCATTTACACCTCTATCCTTATCCTTTAAGATCTCAGTGCTGCATTTGATACCATTGATCACAACATCCTAATCAATAGACTGGAAAAGCTTATTGGGTTCACGGATAGTGTATTGAACTGGATGAAATCATATATCACAGGAAGGAAGTTTTATGTTAGTTTAGGAGACCATAGGTCTAAGAAACATGAGAACTGCTACGGGGTTGCTCAAGGAAGCTGCCTAGGTCCATTACTTTTTTCTCTTTATATGTTACCACTCGGTGACATAATCAGAGAACATAACATGAATTTCCATAGCTATGCGAACGACACACAACTATATATATCCACTGATTCCAACGATGCAACGGCCATCAATTCCATTACCAGCTGCCTGTTGGCAATAAACAAATGGATGAATGATCATTTAATTTAAGAAAGTTAAGACAAAACTGAAGTCCTACTATGTGGCCCCAAATCCAAAAGAGAGATGCTTACTAAGAATCTAGGAAGTTTAACCCCCTGGCTTAAACCAAAGGTGACAAGTCTCGGTGTAATCCTGGACTCATTTGAATTTCTACTCCCACATTAATAAAGTGACCAAAACTGCTTTCTTTCACCTGAGGAATATAGCAAATGTACGACCATTCATAAACTGATGCAGAGAAGTTAATAATTCATGCTTTTATATCCAACCGGCTGGACTACTGTAACGCACTTTTCACTGGTCTTCCCAAGAAAACCACTTAAAGACTACAGCTCATTCAAAATTCTGCAGCTCGATTATTAACCAAAACTAAAATGAGAGAACACATTAGTCCTGTCCTAGCTACTTTACATTGGCTTCCTGTTACCTTCAGAATTGACTTTAAGGTCCTATTCCTCACATACAAAGCTCTACACTGACAAGGACCTAGCTACATTGCTAACTCCCTTATAAACTACACACCAGCTAGAACACTGCTATCATCAAATGCAGGCCTATTAGAGGTCACCAGAAGCAGTCATAAGAAGAGTGGTGATTTGGCATTTGTTAATTACGCCCCAAAACTATGGAACAAATTACCCATAAATATTAGGGAAGCAAACACACTAGCTATTTTAAAAGACAGCTTAAAACCTACCATTTTACCGAAGCATTTAACTAATTTTTATCTCAGAAGGGCCTTACAACTGGTAGTAGTTATATTATTGTTTTTATAGATTTGCTTTGTATTCCCGCAAAGATTGCACCTTGTGTTTGACTTGCACTATTGCTTATGTGTTACATTTTATCAATTTTGTTGAGTTATTGTATTTTGTTATTCTGTAGTTTTTATTATTATTATTATTATTATTTACTTTATTTTATTTTAAATGAGAAACCACAAAGACTGTGCAAGAGTGCATGTGTTTTGTTATATGGTTGGAAACTGCAAGTGCAGCTCGGATCCAAGACGGATTCGAGAGACCGCAGATAGAGTGCGGCTTGTCTGGGTTGTTATATGTTTTAGATCTATTACTTTTATCACTTGTATTATTGTTTTTGTTGATTTTAAGTAAAGCACCTTGAGCTGCAATTCCTGTATGAAATGTGCTATATAAATAAAGTCTTACTTACTTACCTCACACTATTTTCAGTGATCTTTCGGGGATTTCAAACTTCAATAGCTTTTTGGTCATGTGACCTATCATCCTTAAATCTATTTCAGAGTGTTCATTGAATATGCATACATGTTGTACAGCGTTTATTTTTCTTCATTTTCATTTTCTGCTTCCGGGAACCTTCTGATTACTAGCCCGATTCCCTAACTGCTCAGCCACCTGACTCCCCTAGTATTAGTATTAGTATTTCAAACTTCAATAGCTATTTGGTCATGTAACCCATCATCCTCAAATCAATTTCACAATGTTCATCGACTTTGCATACATGTTGCACAGCCTTGATTTTGTTCATTTTCATCTCACACTTTTTTCAGTAAATGTTCTAATATTCCGAACTTCAATAGCTTTTTGGATATCAATCCTCAAATCTAGTAATCATTGACTGTGCATACATGTTGCACATTCATTATTTTGTTCATTTTGTATGGCTGTACTCAGAGACTAAAACACCAATTGTCTGCTAACGACACTGCTTCTGTCTGGAGAGGGAGAGGGCAGATCACCAACTACAAGCCCAAAGCCCCGTTAACAACTCCCAACTGGCCAACGACCTGACAGAGTTCCACTGCAGATTTGAAAGACAATTGGACTGTCCTGAACTGCACCTCCCAACCAAAGAGGCCTCCCTACCACAGTGACGACTCTTTCCATACAGGAGGGAGAAGTTAACAGACTTTTCAAGAGGCAGAACACTGCAAAAAATGAAAATCGGTTCGAGTTAAATTGCCTTATATTCAGTATATTTACCTTGTCACACTCATTTTGGGGTTTATTTACTCATTAAGGATGGAGATATTTGACTTGTTTCAAGAAAAATCTTCTTGACTTACCTTACTTAGGTAATAAAACTAGTTTTAAGCAGATTTATCTCAAATGACCGTAGAAAAATTCTGTAGCCATATCGACAGCTATACCTTAAGCACATTTTACTTGTTTCTCGACGCACTAAAACTTGATTTAAGAATGGAGGCCAACTAACTAAGATAACATGTAAGAATTAAGGGCAAACAGAGAATGAGAGCCTTGCAAACTCTGTGGATTGCCTTTCTCCTGTGCACATAAACCTGCATCTGAGTAACCTGTGTAATTTCTATAACTTCACTGTGGTCTGCAAGAGATTTACAAATATTTTTGTAGTTTAATCTTGAAGCCAATTTCGTTAAAAACCTGTGTTTAGACTTGAATCTCATACTCATGTTAGGGGGCGCAGAGAATTTGTAAAGAGAAATGGACCATATAATGTTGCTTTGGTGTTACATTGTTGTCAGGGAAAAGCTGCCTAAATTGTTTAAGGTGATTCTCTATCATTTCTTCAAGTTTGTTTAAAGTTTCCCTAAATAGAATAGGAGCAAAAAGGATATGAGATATCTAAATTAAATCCCTGATGAACTGCACGTAAACATTGTCCTTGATAGCATTGAGAATATAAGGAAATATCTTCATAAGTATCAGCATCTGTCCAGAAGACTGTTTAAGTTTGTTGTCAAGTTCGTTCATTTTCCCAAAATGTATTCATTACAATTCCTTAAAATGAGCATAAGTCTATTAATTCCTAAATATATTAAACATAATCAATACAAATATACGATATTGTTTTAAATATGGCTAGCTGTGCAACAAGCAAGATTCAAAACTCAAATGAGATTGGTTTACATGCAATTTTCAGGAAGTGAAATAGTTGAGGTGGAAATGACGTCAGATTTCGCGCTTTCCCGACCGTTTCTCTTCTCCACCTTTTCACCTCACCACTGCGTCTCAGGATCGTGACTTTTGCTCTGTAACCGTAAACTACAGTCGTATGCAAAAGTTTGGGCACCCCTGATAATCTCCATTACTTTCATCTATAAATTGTTTGGCGTTTGGATGAGGAACGTCTTTGTCATATATATATACACATACGTCATGGACAGTGATATTCTAGCAGTGAAATAAGGTTTATTTGAAACAGAAAATATGCCATACGCATCATAAGAGAATTAGACACTTGCATAAATTTGGGCACCCCAACAGAAAAATCACATCAATATTAGGGATGTAATGATATTGACGATATCGTGCTATCGCGGTGGTAAACGTGTCTCGATATCGTCGTGGTTGGGTTACAATATTAAAAGGACAGGTGTCCGTCAAAAAGCAAGAGGAATAAACACAGTCCCGCGGAACAAATCATTGTTAACTACATAGACCATGATCCTTTGCGCTGCGTCGTCACAAGAACCATAGGACAAGCCAATAGGATTGCACGCTGTCCACACTAGCTCACAGCAAGCCAGCATGGCCGACAGCGATACTTGTAAGGATGAAAACAACAACGCCGAAGTTGAGATTGTGCCAACCCCTGCAGCTTTTAAATCAGATGTCTGGAAACATTTTGGTTTCGCCGTGTCAAAAAACGCAATGGCAATGTGAACATAAGCTAAATGATAGGTCAGTTTTTTTTTTTTTAAGGCTTTTTGACTGAATATTTATTTAAGTTTAAGTTATGTTCCTAAATACCAGTTTTAAAAGGCTGTATTTGCCTTGCACATTTAAACCTGACTTAACTTGATCTTTGTTTGCACTTAAAGGGAATTCCCTATTGTTTCCAATTGTTCTAGTTGCTTCTTAACTTGAACATTTCACAGAAGAATCAGTAATGCAACCAAATATTATTATACAACTTGCACTTTAAAAGCACTACGTGATCAGCGTTTTACGTTGTCATGATCCATAAATACAACAATAAATTGCCTGTTGACTGGCAAAAGCAGAATAAATGTCAGTATTTTTTTTGCTATTATCATCACAAACACTATCGTGAGCTATTTAACAATACCGTGAGCTTTTCCACAATATCGCAAAAAAATATCGTACCATGAGGTCAATATCGAAATTGTTTCGTACCGTGAGATTTTGATATTGTTACATCTCTAATCAATATTTAGTAGAGCCTCCTTTTGCAAAAATAACAGCTTCTAGATGCTTTTTATATCCTCTGATGACTGTCTGGATTGAGGTAATTTGGACCATTCTTCCTTACAATACATCTCCAGTTCAGTAAGGTTTGATGGGTGCCTAGCGTGGACAGCCCGCTTCAAGTCACCCCATAGATTTTCAATTATATTCAAGTCTGGGGACTGGGATGGCCATTCCAGAACATTGTAGTTGTTCCTCTGCATAAATGCCTTAGTGGATTTGGAGTAATGTTTCGGGTCGTTGTCCTGCTGGAACACCAAACTCTGCCGTAACTTCAGCTTTGTTACAGATTCTTGAACATTATTGTCCAGAATTTGCTGGTACTGAGTTGAATCCATGTGTCCTTCAACTTTAACTAGAAATCCCAGTTCCTGCACTAGCCACACAGCCCCACAGCATGATGGACCCCCCACCAAATTTTACTGTGGGCAGCAAGTGTTTTTCTAGGAATGCTGTGTTCTTTTGCCTCCATGCGGCTCCTTGTGACCGAATAACTCTCATCAGTCCAGAGCACTTTGTTCCAAAATGAGCCTGGCTTGTTCAAATGTAGTTTGGCAAACCTAAAGCAAGCCTGTTTGTGGCGCGTGTGCAGAAAAGGCTTCTTCCGCATTACTCTCCCATACAGCTGTTCTCTGTGCAATGTGCGCTGCATGGTCCAGCAATGCACAGTGACACCATCTGCAGCAAGATTACCTTGCAGGTCTTTGGAGGTGGTCTGAGGGTTGTCCTTGACCATTCTGACCATTCTTTGCCTTTGCCTGTTATTTTTCCTGGCCTGCCACTTCTGGCCTTAACAAGAACTGTGCCTGTTGCCTTCCATTTCTTAATGACATTCCTCACAGTGGAAACTGATAGCTGAAACCTCCGGGATAACTTTTTGTAGCCTTCCCCTAAACCATACTGCTGAACAATCTTTGTTTTTAGATCATTTGATAGCTGTTTTGATGCCCCCATTTTGCCACTGTTCAGAGGAGAATCAAAGAGAAGCACAACTTGCAATTGGCTAACTTAAATACCCTTTCTAATAATTGAATGCACCTTTTTATGTAATTGAAGGCTTAACAAGTTAATCAGACTAACTATGTGTTGCATTTAGTAGGCAGAGGTATTCAAATCAAATAAATGATAAGGGTGCCCAAACTTTTGCACAGCCTTTTTTTCACATTTGATTTAATTTCACACAACTGAATACTACTACACCAAATATATTTGTCTGGAACACACCCCAGCACTCAGTGTTAACTAGAAAAGGAATATTACAATATTATATTGATCTTTTTTTAAATTATCATGCAGCCTCAGAGGTGTGCCTAAACTTTTGCATACGACCGTATCTGCAGTCATCCAATTTAGCTGCTAGTAATGTCTGTGCGTACTGTTTTACTTGTGCCGTTAACACCGTACTTAAATTATTTGAATAATCAAATCCAGTAATTCCGTCATGATTGAAAACATTTTCGTCTAGTTTGATAGCTAGCCAAGTCTCCTATGGTCGATGCCTCAGCTAGGGTGGCTAATTTGCGGCTGGCGTCGGTGAAATAGGAACAAAGTATGTTGCCTCAGCTAAAGATTCGTAGCAAGTACTGTTCAAATTATACATACAAATGTGTAGGTTTTTGCCAGCTCCAAATTTAGGATGAACTATTAGCCAACTCTGCTGTGGGTCAGCGCGAATGCAATTTTTATAGCTAAGTATTAACATTGGAGTGAACTAGTGTTGCACTGTAAACCTGTACTAAACGAGACACTCTTACATGTATTTGTACCGAACCGTACGGCACGGGCGTCACGGTTCGGCTCGTGAAATTGCATGGAGAATACACGGTATAAAAATTAATAAAACTCGCGTGCAAATTACTTAATGTAATGCGGAACTACTGTAAGATATTCGTGTTCTTTAGGGACAATCTGTAGCCCCGCCTTAGCTCTGAAACTGATTGGCGCCGCCACCTGTGTAGCCGAGCTGTGCCTGAGTGAGTCAGAGATAGCTAGCAGCAGCAGCACTAAACTAGTGCTAAATATGAATGTTCGTAGTGTAAGTATAGCGAAAAATAGCCTAAACTTTCCTAGACTTTTAGCTGCGGTACTAATGCTGAGGGCTCGCTGATATTGCTGTCTTACTAGAACGTGCAGTTAGTCTAGCAGACGCCTTTATCCGGAGCGTAGTATCTATGAGTTGTTGCTAACGTCCGCTGATGTTGTACACACCCAATAAATTCCAAATTTCCAGGCCTCTCTAGTTTCTACTCTGCCACGATCTTCTGTAGCTTCTCAGCTAGGTGAGTGCTTGTGTTCTGCTCATACAGGGGCCGTGTCTGTAGAAATGACGCTTTCATTTCCCACTCAGTCAATAAAATGAGCAGTCACCGTGAGGTAGCTTTCGGTAGCACGAGAAGTCCAACCATCAGTCGTTAGTGAAACGGAGGGTGCAGCTGACAACTCGCGCTCCATCAACGTCCGTGTTTTGTTGTATATGTAAGGGACCAGGGCCGGCGTTGCTGCTACTGTATCCCTGCCTGTGTTTGCGCTGTTGCTCAGCTAGTAGCCTATCGTGTCGTGGTGTAGGAGGACTGATCGACAAGCGCATCATACATTTAGCTAAGACTTGCATGTACAGTAGTTAGTCTGGAGCCCTGCTTCTGCATTTTTGTTTTGCTTTTCCCCCCATTGTACCGAACTCGTACCGAACTGTGATGTCTGAACCGCGGTACGAACCGAACCGTGACTTCAGTGTACCGTTCCACCCCTACCGTGCATACATAGGAGACAATCACTGCAAAAGAGCTGCAGTTCTGGTGCAGACAGGAGAACCTAGCAGAACGCCATCTCCGTAGCACTCCATCCAGTCCAGAACCAGGGGTCCTGAAGTCTCGACTCTTCTGATACTCAAACGATGCGATGTTAATATACCTCTCTGATCTAACGAGTCTGGCTAACTGTCGTGACCTCTCAGGTGGGCTATGGCTGCGATGGAGAGCTGGAGAGATGGTTGTTCTCCTGTCTCTGAACAGAAAATGTAGATCTTTTGCAGTGATCGTTAATGAGTCTAATGACGAATCATGGTCAGAATTATGATGGCCCATGCTACACCCCATCACCAGATATGCAGTACATAGATACATCTATATCAATATAGACGGTATTACACTGTTCAAAAATGTTGATCTTCCCATGGCACATTGTTAAGTTTATGGTCATGAATCACTGCAAAATTGCTATAGTTATAAGTATAAATTGCTATAGCTGTAAGTCCTTGGAGACTTGCTGCATGAGAAGGATGCAAATTTAGTCTTTAAATGGTCCAAAGCTGACTGGGATGCCTTTATTGGCTAGATAACATATAGATCACCTTGGCTAGATAACCATGTTTCATGTCTTTAACTTTTTTTGTTTTTGAAGCTGAAAAGTTTGTTGCAATGTTTTTATTTTAGTATACCATATTTTCTGATTTGAGCAAATAAACAAAATATTTCCCTGTTGAAATCAAACTTTTGAGTTGTCATTACTAATAAGTGTGTTTTAGTGAAAAACTATCTCAGTACTAATACAGATTAGTTAATTGTAATATTTAGCTACAGAGATTCAGTGCACTGATCATGGTAAGCAAAGACAACTACAATGTTTTAAGTTTTGCAAGGGGAGGGGCTCGGAATTCTGCCCTGCAAGTATGAATGGAGAGACTTTTAGATTTAATGGCTGCTAGGAACAGGATAATCTTCTCTTAACAAGTCTTCCTTATATAAGAATTATCTACTTATTATGAGATTCCCAATGTACTTAAAACAAGAATTGTAATCTGGTTTTCATCCTCTCTCGACTTATTTTGAGCAAATTTGCCTTAACCTGGTTTGTACCCAAGTTCTTATTTACTCAAGTCAAAAAATCTTAACAAGAATGCTCAATACAAGTGGTCCAGGCCTATATTGAGATTTTGAGGTCTTATTTTCTGGATTTCTTTTTCTTGTTTCAAGAAATCTTTTTCTTATTTCAAGAAATCTTAACAAGTGTGATTATCTTGCTTCACTGGCAGATAATTTTGCTTGTTAAAAGAACATTTAGCTAATTATTGGTCATTTTTCTCTTACTTTTTTTAGTAATTTTTTGCAGTGAACCCTCGCAAAGCAGCTGGGCCGGACTCTGTATCTCTAGCCACCCTCAAGCACTGCGCTGACCAGTTGTCTCCGGTGTTCACCACCATCTTCAACACCTCCCTGGAGACTTGCCATGTACCAGCCTGTCTCAAGTCCTCCACCATCATCCCTGTGCCCAAAAAGCCAAGGCCAACAGGACATAATGACTACAGACCCGTCGCCCTGACCTCTGTGGTAATGAAGTCTTTCGAGCGCCTGGTGCTAGCACACCTCAAAGCCATCACAGACCCCCTCCTGGACCCCCTGCAGTTTACCTACAGAGCCAACAGGTCTGTGGACGACACAGTTAACATGGCCCTCCACTTCACCCTGAAGCACCTGGACTCCCCAGCATTCTACGCCAGGATCTTGTTTGTGGACTTTAACTCTGCCTTAAATACCATCATCCAGCCTTGCCTGACTCCACCTGCAGGTGGATTACAGATTTCCTGTCAGACAGGAAGCAGTGTGTTAAGCTGGGAACACACGTCTCTGACTACCGGTCCATCAGCACCGGATCTCCTAAGGGCTGCATCCTTTCCCCTCTGCTCTTCTCCCTATACAGCAACAGCTGCACCTCCAGTCATCCATCCGTCAAACTCCTGAAGTTTGAGAACGACACCACCCTCATCGGGCTAATCTCTGACGGGGACGAGTCTGATTACAGCTGGGAAGCTTACAACCTGGTGACCTGGTGCAGCGAGAACAACTTAGAGCTCAATGGTCTTAAGACAGTGGATATGGACTTCAGGAAGAATACAGCCCCACTCACCCCCATCACCCTGTGTGACTCCCCAGTCAACACTGTGGAGTCCTTCCACTTCCTGGGCACTATCCTCTCCCAGGACCTCAAGTAGGAACTGAACATCAGCTCCCTCACCAAGAAAGCACAACAGAGGATGTACTTCCTACGGCAGCTGAAGAAATTCAACCTGCCAAAGACAATGATGGTGCACTTCTACACAGCCATCATTGAGTCATCCTCACCTCCTCCATCACCGTCTGGTACGCTGCTGCCACTGCCAAGGACAAGAGCAGACTGCAGCGTATCATCCGCGCTGCTGAGAAGGAGATTGGCTGCAATCTGCCTACCCTGGAGGACCTGCACACCTCGAGGACCCTGAGGCGAGTGAGGAAGATTGTGGCCGACTCCTCCCACCCTGGACACTCTGTTCCAGCTACTCCCCTCCGGCAGAAGGCTGCGGTCCATCAGGACCAAAACCTCACGCCACAAGAACTGTTTCTTTCCATCCTCTACTGGCCTCTTCAACAAGGCCAAGGACTCCCACTGACATTTAACTATTATCTATTATTAGTCCATCCGACACTTGTTGCACTACGCACAAGCCACCTTATTTGCTCTAATGCCCATACAAATTCTTATTATTTTTTTAATTTATATTTTACTTTTTAGAATTTAAATTGTTTTTATTTTTTAGACGGTTATTTCCTAGGATTAGTTAGACTACTGTAGTTTGATACTTTTTGATTGAAGATCCGTATATGTTTATTGTTTGCACCTTCCGGCCTCAGTAAATTCCATGTTTGTGTAAACCTTCTTGGTGAATAAAACCAAATTCTGATTCTGATTTTCCTTCCAAGGGGTAAAACCCAAAGGCCAACTGTAAAGTCAAATAGGCCTGGACTGGTAATTTGTCATACCGGGCAAATGCCTGGCTGGCTGAGACACCTTTTGCGCCGGTGTAAAATAAAAACGTGATAAGAATAACAATTTGCCCATTGACCGCCCCATGAACCACATTGGTTCTTTCTATATGCTGACACTGGGATAGCCTAATCATTTCTCTTACAAGTCCCCACCCCTCCCCCTTATTAATATGTTTCTTGTGAGTCAGATGCCATGGCCCAGAGACATAAATCTATGGAGCTAGTGCACATGCTATGACGACAACGACGATGATAATAATTTGCGCAGACTCATGTACAGCTGCATGTGCAGACTTACGACCTCTATGAACAGCATCATCCTGGTACTAACCAATCCAGCACTAAGCTCAATACGTTATTTTTCTAATATGTGGACTCATTGGCATCTGAGCCTCCTCAGGAAATGATGTACCTCGTGTTTTTATAATATGTTTGTATGTTGTTTTGTAATCTATGAACCTAGTAAGTGTTCGAAATAAAGTTTATATATAATAAACCAAACAAATTAACGTTGACTAATTAACTAATTAACTAATTGACTAATTAACTCCAGCTGAACCTTGCCAAAACAGAACTTCTCATCATCCCGGCCAAACCCTCCATCTCCCATGACTTCTCAATCACCCTGGGATCTGCGACGGTGACCCCCTCATCCTCTGCCAGGAACCTTGGGGTGACCATGGACGACGAGCTCTCCCTCACGGCCCACATTGCTGCGGTCTCCCGGTCGTGTAGATTCACCCTCTACAACATCCGGAAGATCAGGAGATACCTGTCTGAGCACTCCACCCAGCTGCTTGTCCAAGCACTTGTCCTCTCCAAGTTGGACTACTGCAACTCGCTGCTCGCCGGTCTCCCATCATGCGCAACCCGCCCTCTTCAGAGAATTCAGAACGCAGCGGCCCGTCTGGTCTACAATCTACCCAGACGCTCCCACGTTACCCCGCTCCTCATCTCCCTCCACTGGCTACCCATAACGGCCCGCATCAGATTCAAGACCCTGGTACTGACCTTCCGAGCAGTGAATGGAACTGCGCCCGACTACATCAAGTCTCTCCTGCAGCCTTACACCCCCACCCGCCACCTACGGTCTTCTTCAGACAACCGCCTGGTGGTCCCACCTCTCAAGACCGCCCGGTCCCAGCACAAGCTCTTCTCCTGCCTGGCACCCCAGTGGTGGAATCAACTCCCCACCTCCATCAGAGACACGGACTGTCTCTCCACCTTCAAGAGAAGGCTCAAGACGCACTTGTTCCGGGAGTACAATGGTACTTAGGAATGGTTTGCTGAATCCAACGCTAGTTTCCTCAAGGTTCACAATGACTCTTGCTTAGACTGTTGCTCTTGTTGGTTAGTGGTAGCTGATTTAAACTGTTGTATTCTTCTTTTTTAGTTAATCCTATTTTTATTGCTTTCCTACAGGTACACCTGCACTTAGAGATCAATGTTGTGTAATTTTAACTTGTTTAACTACATGCTCTTATGGTCTCTTCCCTTTAGCACTATTTTTTGGTTGTTCACAATATGTACTTCTTGTCTTTGACTACCCGCAATGCTGTGGGGCTATCTTGTTGTTATTATCAGTGACCTATGCACTTTGTGAAGCTCTCTCTTGGAAGTCGCTTTGGACAAAAGCGTCTGCTAAATGAATAAATGTAAATGTAAATAAATGTTGAAAAAGGACGTACAAGGACGGATTTGGACACAGTCATTGTAATCAACAGTTTCAGAGAAGCATAAGCTACTAAAGAAACTGCTGTTATTGTAAGGGGAGATGAAATTGTTGGTATTAAGACACAATTATTAAATATTGTATCTCTGTACATTGGAGATAATGTGACACATTCCCCCTACTTTGTACATACTTAAAAAGTTTACTATTTGCTTAGGCCTACTTTAATTTCATTACATAATTTCAAATGATACTTTGACTTTCAGTAAAGCATCTTTGACAATTACTTGTACTACTACTTGAGTATGGAGGTTGTGTAGGCCTACTCCACTGCCCCCTCTCATCACCAGGGAGTCAGTCAAGAGTGAGTGAATACAATGGTCCACTTGCACCAGCACAATTGTACACAGCACTAACTTGGTACAGATCCTGCTGTTAAAGCAGATCACTAGATCCATCTCTTTGGAGTCTGCTGTACTAAACTATGAACTGCTATCCCGTGGGTCAACTGGACACCAAGGACATCAACACTGCACAAGACTGGACTCCTGTCTTCGCCTTGCTTCAACAGTCAGTGTTGTCGAGTTGGAACAAGCACTCACTAAAATGGCGTAACCATTTGCATTGCATTGTTCTTGTTTTTGTCATAACTCTGATTATTTGTCCTATCATCTAGCCTTTTCTATAGAATTTCATTACTTTTTGTATTTTTATTTGATGTGTATTACTGTAGTTTAGTGGGAAAAAAAGCTCCATAGTATTAGTTGATGTGCAGCCTTATCCGAAAAATACAATTTCTGTAATGATAAGCAGAATCTTCTGTCTTTTAAAATAGTAATTAATTTTGATAATATTATCATTTACTTTAGTTATTCAACATGTTATATAGTGGTAATAAAAGGGTGGATTTCTTAGTCCTATTAATAATCACATTCTACACACTTGACTACACTACATGACAACCTCCATTTTAGAAAGTAGGCTACATATATTTAGCTTGCATTTAACACCAAATATTTCTTGACAACACAAAAAAACGTATTTAAAAACATACAAAGACACTGCAGAGTGTGTTGTCCACAAGAGTAAGGTGTAAGGAATTCTGTGTCGCATTGGGTAAGAAACAACGGGTTTAGATATGGTCTTCTCCTGGAAGGCAGCGTACACCTTCAATCAGTAGGTTTACTACAGCAAATCAAAACGCAAGGGGATGAGTCAGCTGGTCAGCTGTTTCTGTGCCAGAGTGTGAGGTGACAATGACAAAACTAAAGGCTGTGCGACATGTATGCATAGTCAATGAACACCGAAATGGATTTCAGGATGACAGGTCACATGAACAAAAAGCTATTGAAGTTTGAAGGAGGGAATCAGGTGGCTAAGAGGTTATGGAATTGGGCTAGTAATCAGAAGGTTGCCAGTTCAATTCCCGGCCATGCCAAATTACGTTGTGTGCTTGGGCAAGGCACTTCACCCTACTTGCCTCGGGGGGAATGTCCCTGTACTTGCTGTAAGTCGCTCTGGATAAGAGCGTGCTAAATCATGTGAGATGACAATGAGAAACCTAAAGGCTGTTCAACATGTATGCATTGTTAATGAACACTCAAATAGATTTGAGGATGATAGGTCACATGAACAAAAAGCTATTGACGTTTGAAATATTCATAAATCCATCTACAATAGTGCGAGATGAAAATGAACAGAATAAAGGTTGTACAACATGTATGCATTGGACTTGGCAATGTAAGCATATCATTTTTAAATGTATTTATTTTACAATTAAATTATAGTGGAACATTTTCTGCATGTTTGACCTTAAAGCAAATTAGATCACGCACCCCCCTGTGAACTGTGGTGCCTCTGGCGCCCCCTAGAGGGGAGCGCGGACTCCAGGTTGGGAACCACTGAATTAGATAACAAAATAATACACCATGGAATATGTTGCCCAGACCCTTAACCTGTTCTGGAGACTGTTAAATGTGCCTAAAAACGCCTAAACAGCATAACCAAAGTAAATTGAAAGCTGTTCTTGAACCATTTGGAGTACATGCATGTAAATGGACTCTTTTGAAAGCTGACACTCTGAAGTTATGTTCCTTGTTGTCAGGACCCCTGTCAGTCCTACTGGTGTTGAGTAATAGAAGCTTGAACACAAGGAAAGTGAAAGTTTCTATTTCCGCCTAGATTTTGTTTTGAAAACAGAGGCCTGAAGAGGCCTAGAGGTGGTAGGTATTAGCTGGAAGACAGAATTGGACCACAGGTTGAAGCCTTACCCAATTCAGATCAAAAGTCAAACATAATACCACAATATATTCATATTTGACACATGTTTTTATAAGAGTACATCCAGGCGTTTTCTAAAAGGGCCTTTTGGAGACTCCAGAATGACCCTTCTAACCAAGGTCAAATTCTTAGGATAAAAAGGTATAATTGTTATTTCTAATGAAAGGTGGTCCTTAGAACTATCATATATAACAGCTAAATCCCTCATTAGTATTACTGAAACACAAAAACTGAAGCATGAACACATTGGAGTGATTTATCTGATTCCCAGGATTAGCACACAAAGAACACTGACATATTGCGCAATCGACTTTTATTTTGAAGGCTCCACAAAACCTGGCATATGGGGTATCGCCATTTACAGCTAGCGCTAAGCTACAAGGATAACTAGCTCTTTTCAGAGTCATTCCAAGCCAGTTAGAAAAAATCGTGTAGAGGGGGGCGGGGGGGGGTGGGCGGGGGGTGGGCTGGACGCACAGACCTAGTTGGCTTTAGAGGACTGTCACCGGGGCATGGAAGCTCCTATTGGCTAAATTTTGTAAAAAATAAATAAAAATAAATATTGTCTATCAACAGGTCAGAGTGTAGCGGCCATTTTAAGACTATCCCCGTGTTTCTACTTGACCCAGATCTCATGCTATGAGCTAAAGTGCGTTGAGAGACAGAATTCTTTTTTTTTACGAAGTAACAATGAAGCAACAAGATCGTGGCTATGTGTGGATATAATTCTTTGTTTGGACAACTACTCGACATGGTTTGATACTTTGGACCCTTGGGAATGTAAGCAGATGAGGTTTTGATGAGTTGTGTGCATACCTGGACATTCCTAAGTAATCGAAGGTAAGTACAACTTTTTTCTCTGGCATTGTTGAATGAACGGTCACCGGACAAAGACGTTGACGCTACTTTCTGTTGCAAGTTGAGCTTGAATTGGTTTATTTCAATGGAAGCACAAGAATCGTAGCTTTCCAACGATGTATAACGTGTACTAGTCGAAAAAAATTATTTATGATTTTTAATGCCTAATAACTGGGGGAGGAGGGGGCAGTGTTTCGGGCCCGCACGCAAAACAGGTTACACAGCACAACATTAAGAAATTATTAGAAGGTGCAACAACATGAGTCATGCTGCCAATTTCAGATTTTTTGTGACGAGAATAACTAACATTTTAAACCACAAACATGTCCCAACATTTAGGTGGTTTATTCCCCATGGGCAACTTTATTATTGTTTGCTTGTTTTAAGTAGGCAGTTTTGTGTTGGCTGTGGTTGTTAATCATAGAAACCAACAGTGACAGTTTAAATTTAGATTCAGGGTGTCAATCATTGGATGTTGGTAGAATGTTGGGGAATATTTGCTCAACATTAGGGTCAAAGTTCACTTGGCCAAGGCGTTGTCCCACAATCTTCAACAATTTCACTCAGTAACACCAAAACTAATTGACTATCCTAGACACTCACCCAGGCTGTTCTCACTGCTGGTTGGCCTGGAGGCAATGCGATCCCTGATCAATCTGGTTTCAGAATCCTGGCACAGTTCGCCCTCCTCCTTGTGAATCTCGTTGACCAGTTGCATGCGGCAGCGTCTGAAGTCCTCAAAGGAGATCTTCCCTCGTTCGTCAGCTCCAAGCTGGCCCATGATCTCAGCCACGGACTCCTCCATGTTCAGTTGCCGACATACCATCAGCAGGTCGTTCCTGATATGATAAATAAATGTTCTGTAAGATATTTCATTCCCAGCCAAGGCCGAGAACATCCTAATTCCAATATACTGTGATCCCCTCAAACACTAGGCCTAGCTCTTCAGAGCTCTCTTCAATTAGATACACCCATGTTATGCCTAAAAATATGTATTAACAACTTAATGTGCAAAGCAACATCCTCCTTGAGGTCAAAAACTGAAAGAATGTAGCCATCCTTTCTTTGAAAAGACTAGTGCACAGTGCCCGTGATAAAATCGGTGGCACACACACATATTTCTGGATTTTTTTTTTTATAGGGCACAGTGCCTGCGATGATGTCAGTGACACACATATCTGTAATTATTTACATTTATGCATTTAGCAGACGTTTTTATCCAAAGCGACTTCCAAAGGAGAGTTTTACAAAAGTGCATGGGTCACTGATCATAACAACGAGATAGCCCCAAACATTGCAGGTAGCCAAAACATGAAGCATACATTGTGAAATTTAAATAAGTCCCAAAGACAAGAACCATAAGAGCATGTAGTTGAACAAGTTACAATTAAGCAATTTAACAACATGAACCTCAAAAGTGCAAGGGTGTACCTGTGGGGAAAAAAGCAAGCAACAAAAATATATTACACAGCAAGTACAATAGTTTTAAGTCAGTTACAACTAAGCAACAAGATTCTCAATAAGAGTCATTGTGATCCTGAAACATCAGCTCCAGCCAATCATTCCTAAGTGCCATTGTACTCCTGGAACAAGAGCGTCTTGAGCCTATTCTTGAAGGTGGGGAGTTGATTCCACCATTGGGGGGCCAGACAGGAGAAGAGCTTGTGTTTGGACCGGGCACTCTTGAGCGGTGGGCCCACCAGACGGTTGTCAGAAGAAGACCGTAGGTGGCGGGTGGGGGTGTAATTATAGATGACAGTTCTCAGTGGTCCCCTCGGTTTGGTGCCTGTACGTTGGGGTTCACCCAGTGGACGAGAGGGTAGCCTCCCTTCGCCTTCTGGTGGGGGACGTGTCCTCACTGTTGTTTGTGCTTACGCACCAAACGGCACCTCAGAGTACCCCCATTTTTTGGAGTCTCTGGGGGGGTTGCTGGAAAGCGCTCCTACCGGAGATGCCCACGTCCTCCTGGGGGACTTCAATGCACATGTGGGCAACGACATTGACACCTGGAGGGGTGTGATTGGGATGAACGACCCCCCCAATCTGAACTCGAACAGAGTTTTGTTGTTGGACTTCTGTGCTAGACACGGCAGTTCGATGATCGACTTTGTAGTCGTGTCATCAGACCCGAGGCCGAGCTGTCAACTGATCACCACCTGGTGGTGAGTTGGCTACGATGGTGGGGGAGGACGCCGGTCAGGTTTGGAATGTGAGGGTCTGCTGGGAATGGCCGGCAGAATGCCCTGTCAGAAGGAGCTTAAACTCCCACCTCCGGGAGAGCTTCAACCATGTCTCAACTTAGATTTTATTTTATTGTACATTTTATTTCATTCTAATTCCACTTAGTACTGCTAGTTTATGGTGCCTCTGGACTGGCAGACGGGGGTGGTGGTTCCCCTTTTTAAAAAGGGGGACCGGAGGGTGTGCTTCGACTTTAGGGGGAATCATACTCCTCAGCCTCCCTGGGAAAGTCTATTCAGGAGTCCTGGAGAGGGGGGTCTGCAATGTGGTTTTCGTCCTGGCCGTGGAACAGTGGACCAGTTCTACACCCTCGGCAGGGTCCTGGAGGGTGCATGGGAGTTCGCCCAACCAGTCTACACATGTTTTCTGGATTTGGAAAAGGTGTTCGACCGTGTCCCTCGGGGGCTCATGTATGGGGTGCTCCGGGAGTACAGGGTATCGGATTCCCTGATCGGGGCTGTCCAGTACCCGGACGACCGGTGCCAGAGTTGGTCCGCATTACCGGCAGTAAGTTGAACTTCTTCCCGGAGAGGGTTGGACTCCGCCAGGGCTGCCCTTTCGTCACCGATTCTGTTCATAACTTTTATGGACAGAATTTATAGGCGCAGCCAGGGCGTTGAGGGGGTCCGGTTTGATGACCTCAGGATCGGGTCGCTGCTTTTTGTGGATGATGTGGTCCTGATGGCTTCATCGGGCCGTGACCTTCAGCTCTCAATGGAGTGGTTCGCAACCGAATGCAAAGCGGCTGGGATGGGAATCAGCACCTCCAAATCTGATGCCATGGTTATCAACCGGAAAAGGGTGGAGTGCAATCTCCGGGTCGGGGAGGAGATCTTGACCCAAGCGGAGGAGTTCAAGTGTCTTGGGCTCTTGTTCACGAGTGAGGGAAGAATGGAGCGCGAGATCGACAGGCGGATCGGTGTGGCATCCGCAGTGATGCGGGCTCTGCATCGGTCCATCGTGATGAAGACAGAGCTGAGTGGAAAGGCAAAGCTCTCTATTTACCAGTCGATCCATGTTCCTACCCTCACCTATGGTCACGAACTGTGGGTAGTGACCAAAAGAACGAGATTGCGAATACAAGTGGCCAAAATGAGCTTTCTCCGCAGGGTGTCCGGGCTCTTCCTTAGAGATAATTTGAGAAGCTCGGTCATCCGGGAGGGGCTCAGAGTAGAACTGCTGCTCCTCCGCGTCGAAAGGAGCCAGTTGAGGTGGCTCAGGCATCTTATCAGGATGCCTCCTGGACGCCTCCCTGGTGAGGTGTCCTGGGCATGTCCCACTGGAAAGAGGCCCCGGGGAAGACCCAGGACACGCTGGAGAGACTTTGTCTCTCGGCTGGCCTGGGAACGCCAATGCTGTGGCAGCCTACATTCATGCAAATGATTATGTAGCCTTCATTTGTATTCCATTTCCTACGTTATAAATTGCATGTATTATGTTGATCAAAATGTACTATATTAGTTCTCTGTGAAAATGTCTTACCACAACAATTATCTAAACATTTCGTTCATAACAGAAGTCACAACGTGCACAATGGTGGCCTACTTCGCCATACAGCGCTTACAAATTTTCATTGTGCAGGCAGTTTTGACATCAGTAAACACATTCTTTTAATTCACTGATCTAAAGGCTACTGAAAGTATATCCACTTTATATTGTTGTTCTGTTAGCTATCCAGTTCCTTTGAAAGCAGCTGAATATCAGTTGTAAAAGCAAATTCGCTTTAAATAACTAAACAGAATTTCCTTATTAGTCCCTTAGTTTCATTTAATTGTGAATGCCTTTGTTAATTGCATTAGTTAAAATACGGTACTGCACTCCATTGTATTATAAAAAGGACAAAAGGGCAAAATATTAACTTTGCAGAGTGACTGGTTCTCAAGATATTGTAGGAAACTCGCTGCAGACCAGGAGCCGGGTGCACCAGCTGGGCGTAAAAAAGTTGGTATTAACTCCTACGTCAGCCTTAGCTACGTCCAACTTTGTGATTTGAATTTACACCAAGTGCACCAAGCTTGACAGACCACGTAGCTACACCTGGTTTTAAGATACGCGTCCTTGTGAAAATGTGAAAGCGTCAATCGTTGCCAAGCAACACATCTAAGAGCCTATCCAAAGCGCACTCTACAGCTAGCCTATCTCCCTTCAAAACAAGCCATGGATAAAAAAAAAAAAAAAAAAAAGGAAAATACATTTTAATGATAGAGAAATTTGAAAACTTCTAGAGTTGTTTACTCAGAATAGAAGAGTGATCACGGGGAAATTTAATAATAGCAACACAAACAGAAACAATCAGCTTGGAAATCAATCACCAATAAAATTAACAGTGGATTTGTGCGATGACGGACATATCTTTCTCGCCTTAATGCCCTTTCCATATGTTGCCTATAAACAAGACGGGCTGCATGTGCGATCAAACTGTTGTACATTATAATCGCCATCGATTTTCCAACTTACGCCTGCTCCCCACTAGGCGTAAAATGTACACCCAGGTGCAGCACAAAGGATTTAAGTCTAACTGGTGCATTAGTTGTAATTTTATGTTAGTCATAACCAGTGTTGGGAAGGTTGCCGAAAATGTGTAATTAGTTACAGTTACTAGTTACTTATTTCAGAAGTAACTGCATTACTTTACTAGTTACTGTATAGAAAAGTAATTAGTTACAGGGGAAATTAACGTTTGCGTTTTAATTCCCTGCTTCTATTATCAAATTAACGCACACAGATAGTTATACTATTATAGTGTTGCAGTGACACAGTGTGGGACACGACGACTGTCAAATGTTATATCATTGTATGTTGCTCATTAGTTGCCTGAAGGCAACAGACTCAACTGTTGACATAGGTCGCATGTCTTGACAACATACCTGGCAATCAGTCTGTTTAGTTCTGCCTGGCTTAGAGACTGAAAATACTTCTGTTTAAAATCAAGCCCGGGCTGTTTTGATGAAGTGCCTCCGACTGCTTGATCAGTGGAGCTAGCACTGGGTTCTTTCACGATTAGCTTTGTAGAAGCGTGTTGTTTTACTAGGTGCTTGTGAAGATTATAATTACTATTCTTGCAGTGGATAAAGTTCTTGCACCTGCACACAAACTACAACTATCCAGTATATTTTTATCCTTGATCTGGACAAGGGAAAAATAATGGCGATATTTCCATGACACAAAGCTTGCACGGTCCGAACTGTCGGCCATTGTGTGGGCTGGTCTAAAATGCGGAGTGATTCATTCATACACTGCGTCACCGTAAACTTGTTTAAGTTAGATTAAAAACAGGAAATTGGGGAATTCATGCAAGAAAAAAGTAACGAGTAACGAGCCCATTTAAATTTCAGTAATGTAATAATTATTATTTAATTGAAAAAAGTAATGAGTTACATTACTAGTTACCGCCAAAAGTAGTGGAGTTACAGTAACAATTCCCAACACTCGTCATAACTTTCAGTTCTACGTCGGACGTAGCGTTACACCCAGGCGTACGCCCAGCTGGTGCAATCGGCTCCTGAAGACCAATCCGAGTGAAAGAGGGCAAGCCAAACTGGAAGCAAATTATTTAAATGGTTTTCATTATTTTATGTCAAAACGCTTATCCAAACAACGTCACTGCACTTCATTGGATTAAAAAGAAGACACATGCAGAATATGAACTTCGCAGAGTACCCGGTTCTTGAGCTGATCGTGGGAAAATAAACCCATTTTAATTTGTACACACACACACACACACATAAACCTAGCATTATAAGAGAGATGCATTCAACATCACAAACACCTAGGTGCAGATCTATTTTACATTTGTTTAAATAGATTTAAAGGGACTTTCAATCCTCCACTATACAGGACGTTGCTGCCAATAAAGACCCTTGGGCTCTGCATGGAAATCATAATCCTATCCCCTTTGCAATGACTTTGAATACATTTTGCAGGTACCGTGAGCAAGATGTAAATTAAGAACTTTACCACAATTCTCATACAATAGTTTAGATTATAGGTGGTGGTATCAGGAAGTACTTAATTTGTTGCTGGTTGTACCGCCAGCAGTGGGGCTGATGAAAAATATGCTTATATTTAAAATGCTTCACGCAGTTGAAGGCATCAAACTGATTGTCTCATATCAAACACGCAGTAGTGGATTTAGGCATAGGCGACATGGGCAGCCGCCCAGGGCGGCACCTTGCTGGGGGTGACACGGCGCCCACGCCGACAACAAAAAAAATAGGAATGGTGAAATTTGCAAAACAGGTCAATGATATAATGTCACCGTGTGGGGCTGTGGGTAAATTCACCTGGTCGGAGTGGGCGCCCTGATTCTAGTTTGGGAGCTAGGCAGACTGCCTGCAGGTCACCCGCTCAGAAGTATGAGGGGGGAAGGGGGCAGGGATAGGTTGGCCTAGAGTCTCCCCACTGGAAACCCAAGGTAGGGGAAACCGGGGAATCTATCAAATAGGGCACCTATAACTTGGCACAGCAATACAATTATAAAAATCTGACGGACCACGAAATGCTACCAAATAAAACAATTCATTCATAATACTGTGAATATGGCCCAGCTAACATGTTGCGGCAACGTTGCCAGTAATCTCATTTGGTCACCCGCGACGTCGTAGCAACGTTATAAAGGAAATGTTGCCAGTTGGTGCCGTGGTCAACGTTGCCGCGGACAACGTTGCCGCAACGTCGTACCTTGGCCGGCTGGATACGTTATTTTTGGTGTAATGGACAATGTTGCCGCAACGTTGTACCTTGGTCGGCTGGATACCTTATTTTTGGTCCCGTTGGCGACGTTGCCGCGACGTCGTAGTACCCTGGTCGGCTACGTTAATTTTTGGACCATGGGTTACATTGCCGTTACGTCGCTCATTGGTCGTAGGACAATGGATCTCGAGTGCATTATAAGTGGTTTATCCAGAGATCACACTGGACTGCACTCAGTTTTGACACTTTTGTAATGTTGCCTAGTCTGCATGAATTTCAATCACACACACAATATTAAATGTTGCATCCCAGCACGTATAAATGTAAACAATGCATGTAATTCGTGTGCAACTCAGCCCCAGCATGTCATTGATCATCAATTTTCTCATATGCATAAACGTAGCTTAAATAAATAAAATACTTACTGAATTTGGAATATAATTTAGTCTTTCATTCTTTACTATAAAACATGTACAAAAGCAATCAATTGGTGATGTGTAAAATGATGAAGCCAACATTCTTTGTATAGCACACCAAAGCTGTATGACACACATTTTAATGCAAATTTGTGGTCCAATAATTTTGTAATTAAAGTGTTAAATGTGATCAAAAGGAAAAGCGACTCTTAAGAGTTTCATTTCCAAAGACATGTCATCACAGAATATTTCAGTTCTTCCTTAGCAAACTTGTTATCCCAAATTTCCCCATTGTGGGACAAATAAAGTTATGTCTTATCTTATATTTGAGGAATACGTCAGAATCGGCCTGTTAAAGCAACTACAACAATTGCATAATAATTAGGGATGCACGATATTGAATTTTAGCCGATATTCGATATGCCGATATTTACAAGCTAATTTTGGCCGATTGCCGATACAGATATATACACCTCTGCTTTTTAATTATTGAAAAGTCTCTCCTGTACTAGAATGAATCTGTTATTATGATGGGGTACTTGCTGTAGATACGGGACATAAACTTGATTTGTATCATTTTAGAAATAGACATTCACTCATGAAAACTATTGAAATTATTTCAAATATGGCAGATTTATTTATATTTTCACGTCACAATTTTCATACTGGAACAGTACCTCCTTGAACAACTAGTTTCAATAAAACTGTGTAGTTGACAATGACACATTCTTGACACATGCACAGAAATGCAGCTGTAACTCTGTAAACTTAAAATATATCGCATCACTGACACTTTCTAAACTCCGCAAATAGCCATTTTGTCATCATCCTTTGATACTGTGAAGTCCTGCCACAAAGCCGACGTGTTGAATCATGTTGTTGGTGCTCATAGTAACTTCTAAAACTGATTGTTCCAATCCTTGATTCTGATTAGCTATATCGCATTCCATGCCATTGTAAAATCCAGCATAACCTTACAGGTTGTCCTCATAACATTCCATATTACTGCGCATCGAATATTTCAAAGAAAAAAAGACGTTACACGGTAGCAAGCAACCTAGTCGTAAAGAGAATGGCAAAACATTTTGTGAATTTTGATTTGCTGGGTGGGCTGACGTTTGACGAGTGGTGGGAGACTATTGACAGAATGGAGGAGAAAGAGTTTAAAGAGACCAGGCATGCAGAGAAGACAGGCTGAAATGCCATTTATTATTAAATTATTTTATTTCTTACATTTGATTGTCTTTATTTATGAAACCATATCAAATATTTGTAGTAAAAGTTTTAGAAAAGCAATAAGGCCCGCAAGTCCGTGTTATGCGTTGATTTTAGAACAGGTAAGGGGAGTTGTTAGGCACAATGCGACGGGCTTATTGCTTAATTAAACATTTGCTTTGCGTGCACATAATTTGCATGTCACCTTATCGGCCAGGTACATCGGCAGAAAGTTTCATATCTGCAGATTACGTTTTGAAGATTTTATCTGCCGATACCGATGACGTGCAGATATTATCGTGCATCCCTAATAATAATAATATATATTCTATTTATACACACTGTAAAAAATTCAACTTGAAATTGTTCACCTTAATGTCATTTTTGAGTAAGTTGAACAAAATATTTTAAATAGCCATTTTAACTATAAAATGTGTTCTTCTAACTAACTTTATTGATTTTTGTGTGAAAAGGCTTACTACAATGTTCAAATTAGGACGTCATTTTAGTTGTATACTAGTCGGGCCCAATGACTTTGCGCATGTCCTCAACGCCTCGCTGAAACTGGGGTTTCCAAGAGATCTTGAAAAGATTTTAATCCACCGTTTTTCACACGGCTAAATTCCAGCTAGGAAAATAGCCATTTATAAAGGTGAGCTTTGAAAAACTGCGGTGTGGCTCTTTAGTAAGGACCTTATATGTTTGAGCCATCTAATTCAAAATCACCTAAATTAATTGAGTTACAAAAGGCTTCTATATTACTCCTAACTATTATAGTTACAATAGTTGGCATAACATTACATTAGCTAACACATACAAAGCTAGCTGATGCTCCTCACAATGCTAACTCTAGCTCTGCTTAGCTAATTTAGCTAGTGCCATATTGTTTTAATATAATTATCTAGCTAGCTAATTGCAAAAAGGCTACATAGAGGCAAGATTAGCTCAAATTGTTCAACTAATTGGTTTGCCTCTTGCTCCTTTACAGTTGCATGCAGTGCAAATTCGTCGCATCCAGTCAAGAAGTTCTTCAAAGACACCCCGGACTGCGGCATGGAATAAGAGCACACTGACTCTGAACCTCATTTTCTGGAGCCTTGTGACTCCACATTAATTGGCGTGCTTAAGTTTGAAAACACAAACACAGCTTTGAGATGGAACCCAAACTACGATGGACAACAAAAAAAGAACCAATTAAGGTTAGATCATTTATTGTATGTCACAAAGACTGTACTAGTATAAATGCCATAATTTCATTGCAATGTCACTTATCTTAAACTGTGCAGAGACTACCTTTCCTCTTCTGCCACGACCACAGCCAGTGACTGCAACATCCCATTGTTGGACAGATTATCTTACCACTGTCACACGGCCTAGCACTGTGTCCTTGGGAAATTATGGTAAAGTAATAAATGACCTTTTATAACAGTGACAATAATTGTATGCGCCATGGCAACCCTACAGGCTATTTTTTTAAGCAAAACCATGACTTAGAACTTTTGCATCACCAGATGCCATACCCCTAGGTGTCAACTCTGGTCTGGTGGAGGAGAACCCATTGGGGGGGCCAGGAAAACAGTTGGCAGCCAGGCAAGTGCAAATATAAGACACAAAAAAATACTCTGTTTTTCCAATAGCATTGCCAACTCATTGTAAGGCATACCCAAGTTGTTCTGATTGTGGTGGGGGGATACATATTTGTCAAAGCAACAAATGTTGTCATATTAATGCTTTGTATACGACCATTCAAGGTAACATTTGTTAAATACATCAATGTTACAACTAATCTAGAAGAACCACAGTGTATGCCAATCATGCAAACTCTTGTAAACTTGTTTTACTTGTCTTTAATGACAGACACATTACAGGTTATGCTCCGGAAGATGGAGCCATTGGAGAACCAGTAAGAGGCTCTCCTATTCAGGCGACTACAGGGCAGACACACTGTAGAGGTGCCAGTGATGGACCTACAGGTGGCCCAAACACAGGCTGAACTCCAAGACCTTGAGGAGCTCCTTAAGGTGCTGGAGTTCCAAAGGAGAGTGGTAGGTGTTTTAAGATGCCATGAACTATGGCTTACACGCAGCATTCAAATTGGTGCTGACAATAAGTTAATTACTTTTAATTGCAGACGCTGTGATGAAGTGCAAGACGGGACTGTGAGAAGGCTGTGGAGCTCCTCATAGCGTCTACACTCAAACACGCCCCTGCAGTCCATTCAAAACAAGCCAGGTGAATGAATCATGATTGCAGCTTCCATATCCAACCTTTCACATGGTTATGTGATAAAAATCTAGAATCACATAATCATTTTTTGATGTATATTATTTTAGATTTTTATGACTTGTACAGCCCCTTTTCACACATGCAATTATGCACCAACTTATTTTGTGCTTCATTGTCAGGGCCAACAGACCGGACCTGTAGCGGGGACTGTCAGAAGATTTTAATTCACTGTTTGGCACTTTGTTTGAAATAAAATGACAATGTTACATGGAAATGCTGCCTCCTTTATGATTAGCTTGAGTTAGGCTACACATCACACAAACATAGTCCTCCTAAAGTTGGCTACCATGTAGCCTAGTATACAAGAACAAGTAGCATTTTGGGCAAATGAGGTCTGCATATGAACCACCCCAATATAAGCAGTAAAATTGAGAAATATAGGTTACCAGGGTTTTTCCTGGGTCAAAATGGGTCTTCGGTGCTCAAAAAAAAAAAAAAAAAATCTATGTATATATATATTTATATATATATTCTTTTTTTTCTTTTTTCTAATCAATGTATTTATTCCCAAGTGTTTTTGCACCCCCCCCCCCCCCCCCCCCCCCCCCCCCCCCCCCACACACACACACACACACACGCACATTTTCGTCCTATTTCCCCTAAAGCAATACAGTTATAAAGTATGTTTTAAATGGCATAAATGCTGCCAATTAATAATTGACTTAACAACTTATTGTAAATGGTCAGTAGCCTATCGATTAAGGTAGGCCACTCTGAAGCATGTACACTGCCTGCTTCATTTGATCTTGATAGGCTAAGCATTCTGTAGCAAATATTAACAATATACCCACTTTTTATTAATTAAAACTACTTCAGCATAATAATGCACCTAAAATACAAACCTGAGAAAGGGCAGCAATCGCTATCAAATCAACAGACATGTGCAATTTAGCTAGCAGGGGAAGAATACAAACACGAAAATCACCAGTTAACTTGATTTAAATTTGCAAGAACTATAGACTTATACAATAACGATCTTAAGAACTGACAACATAAGTTATACGTTTTCAAGGACGCACAAGCGCAATCTCAACTGCGGTGTAAAGCGCGTGTCCGTGCTTTTCTCCGACATGCACTCACTGCTGATATACGGACTAAACTTTTGTACAGCCTGATTTCTAATACCGTGACGGCAGAAATGTAGCCATAGAGGAAACACTGCACTAGATGTTATCATTCCAGGTTAAGAATACCAATGGAGGCTGCGTTTGAAATCGTAAATCAAACTTTTGTCAGCATTGAGTGGAAATGTAATTAGCATTTGTAGGCTACAGGCAGTACTATTCGTGCACGTCGGGCTGGCCCTCGCAGCGGAACGACAGTTTAGTGGCCGCTCTGTCCATTCGCGCACCTCACAGTTGCGTATTGATCAGACAAGAACACACGCTTATCAACTTGATTATTATTGATCAAAACAGAACGAGGGTTCGGCTGTAGCCTACTTGAAACATACTATTGAGAACATATTCGCTGACATGCATTGCACGCGTGATGAACATAGGTATTTTTGCCTTTGGCGCTCGGGATTTGTCATTGGCGCTTGGGAAAACGGCTTTGGCGCGCGCCAAAATGTTCTTTATGTAGGAAAAACCCTGGTTACTTAATTAACATAGCAGTTACGGACTGGCAACGTCACAAAATTACATTGCCAGGACATCACGGTTACGGACTGGCAACGTCACAAGATTACGTTGCGGTTACGTTCTGGCGCCCTTTTAGTAGTAGTAGTAAGTCCTTTATTGTTACAGCACAAGTATACAAGTACCACAACATAGCCTGTCACATAGTTAAAAACTAGTGAAAAATGGCAATCCACCCGTCCATACATATACACAAACATGACAAAGGGGTAGATTGGACGGGAAGACAAGGTTGAGGGAGAAATTTCAGCATAACATGAGAGGAGAAAAAAAGGCTACCCCCAGACTGTGCTCCTAGAGGAGTACAGTGTGAGAACAGGAAAAAAAACACCTCAGCACATACATTTTACAACATTACAGAAACTCATGACTTGCAACGGGGAGGTAAGCCAGCGCAACAAGCAGCCATCTGGTCGTGCAGCCATAATCGGCGCTGGTCACAGACCCGCCTGTCACACTGGGGGAACAAAGCAGGCGAAGGTGTTGGATGGGGCTGGTGGGGGGGTGCGTGCATATCTGTTAAATGTGAAAGTTAGTGTATGAGTAGGCCTGGGTTGTCGCCATCGCCTAGGCCACAATCAGACAGTTCTCAGTTCGCAGATTGTATTGCCATGGAGACAGCCTTGATCAGGTCCCAGACAGAGACCGCGATCCTCAGGTGTCTGTTGGAAGGGGGAAGGGAATGCAAGGGTGTCTCCCTGCAGCGCTCTTCAGGGGAGTTGTTGTTCCAGCAACGGCCTTGGCCAAGGCCAGTGCTGGTTACGGGGCCGAAAGCAGGTAAGATTTAGGTTGTTTGGTCGAGTAGCCGCATTCCAATTTGCACGTCTACTCGTTTTCCACCGGTCTCCGTCGGTCCAATCATGTCGGCCAGCCTTAGGGGGCTTTTGACAGCTGTAGTTGTTTCCTTAATTTTTCGATATGCCAGGGCAGCGCCTAATCCAATCAGCAAAAGCCTGTAATCGTGGTTCCGAATAGGTAGATGTCTTCAATGTCCTCCACGGAATGCGCCGCTAGGCACACGACGCGTCCATCGAGTAGCCAGCTGCGAACGTCCCGTCAGGACAGTCAGGTTCCCCCGAACCCAAATAGTGTCAATTGCAATAAGAGACCTGCTGATCAAATCCATGATTTTTTTGTTCGGAGAGCAGTGCGGCGAGAATCTCTCAGTATAGGACACAAGACGATAGAAGCCAAGCAGGGAAGGTAGGGGGGGAGAGGGAGAGAAAATGCGACCTTCGTCGAGAGCTAAGGAAGCACGGTCCCGCAACTTAGCCAATTACGTAGCGACAACGTATGTTTGGTCATTGAATTACATTGCGGCAATGTAAGGGAAACGTAACTGTGTTAGCTGGGAGGCTTACAGTTGTACAGACATTTTGTAGCATTTCTTCTGGTTTGTGCGAAACCGTTAAGAACAATAGGCTACAAAACCAGTCTGGACACCACCAAGGTGAATCGGCTTAGTCATGACTCTTGATCGACAGTGCTGGGGGGATCGTAATGTTTTTATTAATTATATTTAATAAAATAATGTATTGGTGTTAATTTCAGAATAAAAATTACAGTTGGTGCAGAACTGTTTTATTTGTATGGGAGGGGGGGGGGGTGCGCACAGCTAAAACCTTCCCTGCAAACATGGTACGACCACGATTCAATACGGGTTTTAGCATAGATCTACCTTTACAGGACGGTAGGGGAGAGCGGGGGCGAAAGTAACACGGGACGAAAGTAACAAAGCGATCTCAGAGCCCTGACTTCATTTGCTTTCCAAGTTATGAAAGTACCTTCAGCATGCAACTGCCAAATTTCACGTGATTTCGTCATCGTTTGCCGCTGTTAGGTGCGGAAAGCACTTTGAGTGCGCAAAGTAAATTACTGAGGCGGTCCTTTTTTGCTAATTAGAAGTTGTGTTTCCCGTTTCATGTGTCACAGTCACAGATCAATCTACAGGTTATTTAGTGCTCTAACACATTCTGAAGGTTGCCTTGTCAGAGTTTTTCAGTATAAAAGTTAATCTGGTTTAAATGTCAGGAGTTCCTGTTGGGACGAAAGTAACACTTGTTACTTTTGTCCCGCCGCTAATGCACTCTGTTTGTGGAAAGCATTTATTAAAAAATGTTTATGTCATATTATATCAACAGAATATGCCAAGAGTGAGGGTCAGAAAGACAGACAGAGGTCTGATTCAGTAAAAAATTATAATAAATATTAGATGCATGTGAAATGTAAAATTCATAGTTCTTTTGCAAAACTAATGGTAAAATATGTTTGCAGTGACATTAACAAGTTCATAGTCAGGTATATGTAATAAAAACCACAGTAACACAAAATCTAGCTTGTATCTTGTGTTTCTTTTGACCCACCCCTGTGTTACTTTCGTCCCAACTGATGGGGTCGAAAGTAACAATGTGAAACTTGTGTTCAAAATGAATGAACTTATACTGAAGTTGTTCGACATTTGTACAAAATACCATCTGGTATTGATAGACCACACTTATAAGTTATAGACCCAAGCTAAAATACATCTATGTCTAAAACATTCTCTTTTAAAATTACGTTTTTCTGAAGAATTGTACTTTCGCCCCCGCTCTCCCCTTATATATTTGAAGCACGTGAACACCGTAAAACATTTGTTTATCATGGAGAACGTTAAGCTGAACCACGCAGGCAGCTTTGTAAATTCTGATTCTCATTGGGACCTTAACATGCTACCAAGTTTTTAAACAACCTATATTCACTCCATTAAACGCAACCCTTTTTCAACCTATAGTCACTTACTTAAAACGCATGTTAAAAAAATTGCACTTTTGTTCATGTTACTTGTAGGCTACAAACCATGGCCAACAGGCTGCAGATTTGCGGCGATATTTTTAGCCTATATTCCAGGTCGCGGATGCTTCAATCGGATAACTTATGAGTAAACTGATCCGCCTCTCATTATTTCTATCAATTACGGCGTGACTCCTACCTGTTGATGTATCCGTCGCCGTCCCCGTCGCAAGTCTGGAACAACCGCCTCATCTTCTCATCTTCGCCCGTGCTAGATGTGTCACTACTCCCGCTGCTCACACTCACCTCCACCGCGGCCGCCGCCATGATCTCCCCCGAAAAATGCGTAGTCTACTGTAACTATTCCTACCCCTTCAAAGTCTAAGCTTTCGGCCAGGTAGAAGTTTAACTATTCTAACGTTGTAGGCTACTAATGCAAGTTTTAATGCGCATGGGCTTTCGGTCATTCACTTTTTCGAGAGGTGGGTTTCTGCGCGTGTCAAAGAAAGTCAGCCCAAGATCTGAAATTGGCTAGCAGTCAGAGAAAAGAGGGCGTGAAGAACATGCTGATGATGGGGTGAGGACGAAGTGGGTTGCTCTTTTGGCCAATTTTGGCAGCGAGCCAAGCTGAGCATTTGGAAAAAGCGTTTGTCAATTGCAAAGGGTCTGTCAAAGCCTTTGGAAGATTATTCCTGACATTATTCAAATGATTGAAATTCTCGAATGTCACAAATTGTCACTTTACAATTAAATTTCCTTATTTGTACTCACCAACCCTGACACAAAGGATTAGAATTTTCAAATGAAAATTGCATTGTTCGAAGTGTCAAACAACCCAAGTGGGCGTGGCAGTTGGACAGTTGGAATTGCCCAGAGCCATTGAAAAAGAGAGTTGCGACATTCCCATAGACTTTCATTTTAATTGAAGAATGTGGAAGTAATGCGTGTCATGGGCCGACCAATAGTTCCAAACGTGGTATAGTTTAAAGCGGAACTGAATGGCGTTTAGACACAGTAATATTACAATAGTATATACATTTAGTGACATAAAAAAACAAACATACAACTATATGCCATATTATGTAAATAATCGATATCTCTAGTGTGGAAATTATGTACTTAAAAAGAACCGGGCGCCGCCATGTTTAGTTCAAGTTCAAGTCTTTTATTTGTCACCACAAGGTTAGACTGGGCACTGAAATTCTTAAGACAAGACAACGCAAGCACCTGGCATAACATATAAGTACCCTTTAAATGACGTATACAACTGATGTCACAAGAATGGTTGCGCTCAATTTCAACCCACCAAACTGCATACAAAATTGAAGAAGATCAACCCATCATACCTAACCCTGATCATTCCATGGCGTATGCTTTCGAACCAATACGTAATTATGTTCCCGCAGTTGTTCCATATGATGCAGAATATGTGGTTTTCAAGTTCAAGTCTTTTATTGTCAGGTACAAAGAACAACACAAGGTCAGACTGGGCACTGAAATTCTTAAGACAAGACAACGCAAGCACCTGGCATAACATAACAAATAATACACAGAACATAATTTACATCTATGCTGAGCTTAAATAAGTGAAACTTCCTAAATATACAGATAGCAATAAATAATCGACTATACTAACCCTAATACTAAAACTTCCTAAATTACAGATAACAATAAATAGTGCACTATACTAATCCTAAATGCACATAAAACCTATTTCAACCCTATAACCTATTCTAACCTAAGTGGAGTACAGTACAATAGTGCTAAATTGCAGATCAGTGACTATGTCTAACGCCTACCAGAAGACAACGGGGTAAAGAGACTGAAGGATGGGTGGGAACAGTCTCTTAGAATCCTGCCGGCTTTCCTTAGGCAACGTGTGTGGTAGGTGTCCTGTAGGGCTGGGAGCTTCCTGCCGATGATGAACTCAGCAGAACGGACCACACTTCGTAGGGCCTTGCGGTCCCTGTTTGTGCAGCTCCCATACCACACTGTAATGCAACCAGTCAAAATGCTCTCGATAGTGCATCTGTAAAAGTTAGTGAGGGTGACTGAGTCCATGCCAAACTTCTTCAGTCTCCTCAGGAAGAAGAGGCGCTTACAGGCCGCTTTGACCACCTTGTCCGTGTGAACAGACCAGGGGCCTCATGTATAAAGGATTGCGCAGCTTTCATACCAGAAGATGGCGTACGGCCAAAACTCGAAAAGTACCTAGGCACAGAAATATTCACATGCATAAAACCGGTCGTATGCCAGGTCCGGCGCACCTTTCCTTTATAAATCACAATCAACTTAAGATTGACAGCACGTGAACGAGCCACTGACCCCGCCTTGCCTCCTCCCATAAATTAATATGCAGTCGGCCTATAAATATGCCCCTGAGGTCATTTCTCCGTCTGAATCAAAATGACTAAACAAGTAAAAAAGAGGAATTTCACCGACTGTGAGATCGAGGTTCTTATAACAGAGGTGGAGGCGAGAAAATTTGTTCTTTTTGGCGGCCTGTCATCGGGTATCAATAATTTAAAAAAGTCGGCAGAGTGGCAAACTGTCACTAGGGCCGTAAATGCTGTGGGTTCAGAGATTTGGACCATAGCAGACATTTTTTTTAAATGATCCGATGTCAAACTGGAAATTAAGAGAAGAGTGGTGGCGCATTGTAACAGCGTGGCAGCTACAGGTGGGGGGGCGGGAGCATCTGCGCTCACGCCACAGGAGGAAAGGGTGGCTGCAATCATTGGCGAGACACTCATAGCTGGAGTTCTGCCAGCAAGTGAGGGGGACTCAAACATTCATCCTGGTAAGTATGAAATACACCACGACTCACACATTTAAAGGCCAGTTGCAAAAAACATTTCCGTCCAAATTACGCACAAGAAGTAGTCTGAACCAACTGATGTAGGCTAATTTAGTTTATTCCAGATAATGTCGAAACTGAGTTTGGCACGAGCGAGACCCAGGAGGAGGGGGGGGGGGGGGATACGGGGATCCATGTGTGGCCAGCACCTCCACCTCAGGGGATGGAGCGCACACTGGATCGGCTGTGCCACGGGCCTCCACTTCCGAGGGACGCCAGACTGGTCGTGTTCTCACGGATGCTGTGCTGCAGTCTCAAAACGAAATTGTGAACACCATGAGGGAAATCGTGGCAGAATTAAAACGAGTCAACGATGGTCTGACTAACACGTGACGCAATAAAAAAACGAAAAAAGTAAATGCTTCTTGTCTTACCTTTCACATGCTTCGTATGACCTCTAGCCGAAGCTGTAAGGCTGCTGCAATGGGCCTAATGTTGGGGGGTCCAGGGTCGGGTTCATCCATATCTGCCTTGGCCTGTGGCGGAGACGCACCACGTTTGTTTGCCACATTGTGCAGCACACTGCATGCCAACACAATGCGACAAAACTTTTGTGGGCTGTAAAGCAGCATGCCACCGGTCTTGTCCAGGCAGCGCCAACGGCCTTTTAGCTGCCCTATGGTCCGCTCCACCACTGACCGAGCCCGAGTATGTACATCATTGTACCGCCGCTCTTGCTCATTCTGGGGGTTTGTGAGTGGGGTGAGGAGCCAGGTTTGCAAAGCGTAACCACGGTCACCTATACGGGTAGTATACATTAACCAATATAAGCTAATTTCCTCATTTTACCGTAGCTTAATGATCATAAATTAAATGTATGCTATTACCTATAAGCCAGCCATCCTGCACAGCCCCTGCTTCAAGGCTGTTCAAGGCCAGGCCATCGTGCCACAACATTTGTCAAACACATTTGTGCATCACATATCACTTGCACATTAATGGAGGGGAAGTGTTTTCTGTTCACATACGCAAATTCGTGATCAGATGGTGCCCTTATAGCAATGTGAGTGCAGTCGATGGCTCCGATTACATTTGGAAATCGGCTCATCGCTACAAATTGCAGTTTAATGTTGGCCTGCTCACCGACAGTGAAAGGAAATGTTATATACCTGGGTGACATACGGATGAGACCGTTCCATACAGCTGGCATGGCGCGGCTCAGGGATGGCTGTGAAATTCCTGACCGGTCAGCCAGCTCTCGCTGGAAAGCCCCCGTTGCGAGGAAGCCCAGTGTGGTCAGCAAGGGGACAGGTAATGCGTGGTTCCTTGCTGTCTCACGTTCTAAAGCCGGCCCAAGCTCAGCACAGAGTTCCAACAGGATAGCTCTTGGCAACCTGAATCGACTCATAAGCCAGTCATCATCGTGGGCCAGCAAATCTGTTTGGTCCCTAAATACACGCTCTCTGCGGATTCTCCCATTTGCAATGTCTTCTAGCAGTGCCAGGGCAGCCATTTCACATCAAGTGGGCTATCATCATCTTTTACACCTCCTTTTAAAGGCCACACCTTATTTCCAACACCTTGTTCACTTATTTACTCATAATCCACGCGGGATCAATTGAGCATTAAACGTTAGTGATTTTGCCCACCTGCACTGCGTTTTATCCTTGGGAGGTGGATCCGTGCGTCATGGATCGTTCGTTTGACACCCTCAAGTTTAACAAACGTTATTAAGTGGTGGCGGATTAAACAGTTGATAACATTTCCCGTTTGGGTTTTGTAATTTTGATGTGAATCATCCACATCAAAGATCAAACTTGTATTACCATGTAGCCTAATTATGTTTTTGAAAAACTAACGTTATATAGGCCCTAAGTATGACAGAAACTGTAGTAGAAACTTTATTTTGTAATGTTTGGTGAGTTTCGGCACTTTTCAGTTAGAATTCACCATGTTACAGAGCCGGACAAGACTTTGCGTACGGTCCGCACATTCTCACGTCTGCTCAAAAGTTTCCGTGACGGCCTGCACATTCTCACGTCAAGTAAATCTTTATACATCACAAATTGTGCGTGAAAACCTTTTTGTGCGTACGCAACGTTTATACATGAGGCCCCTGGTGAGGTCGTTGCTGATGTTCACCCCGAGGAACTTGAAGCAGCTGACCTTCACTTCAGATCCATTTATGAGTAGGGGTTATGCTCCTCCTCCTGCCGCCTCCTATAATCCACAATCATCTCCTTGGTCTTGCTGATGTTAAGAGATAAGTTATTGTCCTGACACCATGATGTCAGGGTGTCAACCTCCTCTCTGTAGGCTGACTCGTCACTGTCAGAGATGAGGCCCACGATGGTTGTGTTGCCAGCAAACTTAACAAGGAGGTTGGAGCTGTGCGTTGCCGCACAGTCATGAGTGAACAAGGAGAACAGGAGAGGGCTGAGCACACAGCCGTGGGGGGTGCCTGTGTTGGTGAACAGTACGGATGAGGTGCGCTCACCGATTCTCACCACCTGGGGCCTCCCCGTCAGGAAGTGGAAGATCCACTTGTAGAGGGAGGTGCTTAGTCCCAGGTCCACAAGCTTGGAGACCAGTCTGGAGGGGATGATGGTGTTGAATGCTGAGCTGTAGTCAATGAACAGAATCCTCACATATGTATTGCCCTTGTCCAGGTGGGAGAGAGCGGTGTGCATAGTCAGAGCGATGGCATCGTCTGTAGACCTGTTGGACCGGTATGCAAACTGCATAGGGTCCAGGGTGGGGGGCAGAGAGGAGCAGATTAATGATTTGACTAGCCGCTCGAAGCACTTCATGATGACAGAGGTCAGTGCTATCGGGCGATAGTCGTTCAAACATGTGACCTAGGTGTTCTTGGGCACAGGGATAATGGTGGTCCTCTTAAAGTAGGTGGGGAGTACAGACAGGTTAAGGGAGAGGTTGAAGATATCACTGAAGACCCCTGCCAGCTGGTCAGCGCAGCCCGAGGGCCCTACCTGATATGCCGTCTGGGCCAAGTGCCTTGCGAGGGTTGATCTTCTTAAAGCACAGCCTCACCTCGGCTTCAGTTAGTGTGGGCACACCACTGGCTTGGCCTTCAGGTAGCTCCACTGCAGGGGGGTCACTGTCCCTCTCAAAGCGAGCGAAGAAGGAATTCAGCTTGTCCGGCAGTAGGACAGAGGACTGGGTCTTTCATAAACTGTTTCCACAGTTTACCAATCTGTCACAAATCACTATGCCAGCGTCTGATACAGCGCCAGCGACGGAAGACGAGCATCTATTACAGTTATCGTTTTAAGGTTTAGCATGTGGTTGAGACTTCCTGAACAAAATGTTATGAAAGTTGAGTTGCTGGGCCGCATAGCCATAGAAAAAGATGCATATTGGCAATTTGGTTCCATAACAGATTCAAATAAGAGAAATGCCTCTGTTTTTGTTTAGCACTTAGCAGTACCTTAGTAGCTAACAGCGCAGTTGTCAAACTGGGGTGTTGTTGATTCAACTTCATTTTTTTCATTTTCATTAATGGAACCAGGAGGAAAGTGGGAGTAAAATTGAAATAGTTAGACCGCCTATCAAAGGTTTTAACTCCATGGAGTCTGGAGCTATTTTGTCCGTTTTTGAGTACCTTTGATTTGGCCTTGATATACTACATAAAGAAATGTTTATCATACCAATGTTTGGTATCTTTTTTTTCAGCACAATCTCACCTACATGACCAGTTAAAATAAGATTTTCACTTTGGCATACTTTTCAACATACTGGACCCAAACAGACACAAAAACACAAGCTCCGTGTGGAAAAATTATGGTTTTTTGACTATAATACACACACATATGCTCAATCAAGCATTTCAAAAGTTTGAAATTGAAGCACAAGTTGTATATGTGAACATAAAAAGGTAAAGTTGATTTATAATTAAGCTATTTACAAAGAGAGCAGGTCTATCCATATGCACTGTTATTCATCCATATTTGTCCCATAATAAAAAAATATTCACAATATTCAAAAAAAAATATATATATATTTTTTTTTTTCTCCACTAGATGTCACCCTTGGCTCATTTATAACCTTCTCTTTGACCACCGCAGAACCTCCGTCTATGCCAAAATGGCTCTTTTTTCTCTTTATGTCAATAAAACGTAAAAAAAAAAAAAGATGTATAAGAATCAAAAATCAATATGTTCTGAGGCATTTGTACTACAGTGAAGTAGAATAGAATAATATAATAAGAATATAGCTGCAAGCAGCAATGTGGTGGTCAGATGACCCAGAAGAAACTTTCGACATCTAGTGACTGCGGTTTACCTGGCTTTCTTTGCAGTGGCTTATAGTCTCGCTAAACAGAGAATCAGAGACATGACAAGCTTGTCAGCTTTGGCTGGATTTGAACCTCTGACGTTGCCAGGACACCAATTTATCCTAGTGAGCTATTCTCAGTGCTGGAAATCAGATTTCAGTGACTGCGTAAAAATATAAAGAATTTTTCCTGTGGCAAGCGGTTGTCAGATTTGTCCCAAGTTTAAACAGCTGTAATTCAGTCCTATTTTGATATGTCAATGTGATTGTGGTCTGAAGATAATCTGTGTTAAAGTTGGTGAATATTTGATACATTTTGAGTAGGACAAAAACGTTTTATTAATTAATGAAAATGGCGGCATCAATTTGGCTGGTATCACAAGTTAACATGTGTCAGACATGGGATCGCCCCCCTAGAGGTTAGAGGACACATATCTGTAAAGCACAATAAATCTGACTCTTCTTGAGTATAGATCCCCTGAGATTGAAACATTATCATTACCATTATGATTATACTGTTAGACAGCTACTGTGGCATACCTGGCTTCACTAAACAGATAAACAAGTATCATGACATGCGTGATGACTTTGGCTGGATTCGAACCTATGACCTTACACTTCAGAGGAACCCGTCTTATCCCAGTGAGCTATTCTCAGTGCAAGGAATTACTGTGTTCAGTTACTATGTAAAAAAAAGTAAGCCGTTTTTCCTGTGGGAAGCGTTGTCAGATTCGAACCAAGTATAAAAAGTTGTAATTCAGTCATATTTTGACAAATCGAGGTGATTGTAGTCTGAAAATGATTTGATTACATGTCCATGAAAATAGGAGCAACGGCAAACGAGGAGTTCAAAAAAGTATGTTTTTATGAAAATTCCAAATGGCCGACGCCCAAAATGGTGGACACGGGACAATGTGATATATTTCGACTTGGTATGCCACGTAGAATCAGAAGAGACCAATCTTGTGATTTATGACAAATCTGTTCAGAAGTTATGATGCAAGAAATCCGATGCACTGGCTAGATGTAGATTCACTATATCTACAAAGCACAATAAATCGGATTCTTCATGAGTATAAATCCCCTGAGAATGAAACATTATCGTGGCCATTATGATTATACTGCTCGACAGCTACTGTCACATACCTGGCTTCACTAAACAGATAAACCAGTATCATGACATGCCTGAGACTTTGCCTGGATTCGAACCTACGACCTTGCACTTCAACGGAGCCAGTCTATCCCAGTGAGCCATTATCAGCACTGGGAATTGCTGTGTACAGTTACTGAATACAAAAAGGAAGCCGTTTCTCCTGTGGCACGCATGGTCAGATTTGGCCCGAGTTTAAACAGCTGTAATTCAGTCATATTTTTACATGGCAAGGTGATTGTGGTCTGAAGATAATCTGTGCCAAATCTGGTGAATATTGGATACATTGTGTAGGAGTAAGGAAAAAAGTTTTATTCATTCATTCAAAATGGCGGCCTCATCAATTCGTCTGGTATCATGCGTTAACATGCATCAGACGCGGGATCTCCTAAGATATCACGAGACATAGGAATTGCTTAAATACGCCAAACAAATCAACAGTTATTGGTCAAAACACAATCCTACCTATTGTAATGCCCCCTAGAGGTCAAATGACACTACCTGTCTCAAACCTCTTAATAAGAGGGCCTTGAGTCCATACACCAAGTTTGGAGTCAATGCATCAAAGCTTGGCTAAGATATTACCTCACTTCCTTTTTCCGGATCAGTTGCTCAATTTGATTGGCTGTAACTAACAAACGGTTGCAGAAATCAAAACGCCATGTGATGTCTTTTGTGAGGCTTGGTCTGAAAATGTTTGCCTATTGCAGCGCCACCTAGAGGTGAAATGGCATGACCTATTTTGGACTTCTTTAGAACAGGGTCCCTCGTCCCTATACCAAATTTGTTGTCAATGCAGTAAAGAGGTGCTGAGATATGACCTCACTTCTTTTATGGTGGCTTGGTTGACGATTTTGATTGGCTGATGACTTTGATTGGCTGTTCCAGTCGAGTGTAGAAAGTCTAAAAAACATGTGATTTCTTTTGTGTGGCTTGGTCTGAAGATGATCTGTGCCAAATTTGGTGAAGATTGGACAAACCTTATAGGAGAGGTAGCGAAAAAACGTTATATTCAAAATGGCGGCCACATCAATTAAGCCACATAAATTTGATGTGGCTGTAACTAACAACGGCAACGGTTGCGAAAATTAAAGCTCCAGGGGATGATTTCTGTGAGGCTTGGTCTGAAGATCATATGTGGCAATTATGAAGAAGATTCGACAAGAATTGTAGGAGGAGTAGCGAAAAAACGCTTTTCCTTTACATTCAAAATGGCGGAGAATCTATAGAGCTGGGTATGATGTCATAGAGTGCGTTGAACTCGTCTTGATCCAGGGAATCCAACGATACCTCATTTTGGACAATGGGGCATATGGTTCAAAAGTAACATGTGTAAACACACCTTCAACTTTGACCCATTGGTGGCGCTAGATGGCTGGAATGGGAGACATGAAACTTGGTGAAATTGATGAGGGGACTGGTCCCAAATAGTGTGCCAAAATTCACAACTTCTGACCATTTGGTTCTAGGGGCTGCCATAGACTCCCATGGCAGAAGAAGATGTATAATAATAATAATAAGATTAGAACAGGGTCCTGAGTCCCTGTACCAAGTTTGATGTCAACGCAGCAAACATGAGATATTACCTCACTTTTATGGCAGCTTCGTTCACAAGTTTTTTTGGCTGTACCTGATAAATGGTTTTGAAAATCTAAAATGACTTTGATAATTTGTGTGAGGATTGCTTTGACTATATCCAGCAAGAATACATGTAGTTAGCGACTGCGTTGTACCTGGCTTCCTTTGCAGTGGCTTACTGTCTCGATAAACAGAAAACCAGTGAGATGGCAGGCTCGTTGGCTTTGGTTGGATTTAGTTTTTCAACTGCTTATATCAACTGTCAGATTTGGCCCAAGTTTAAACAACTGTGATTCAGTACTATTTTGACATGTCAAGGTGATTGTGGTGTGAAGATGATCTGTGCCAAATTTTGTGAATATTGGATACATTTTGTTGGAGGAATAGGGAAAAAACCTTTTATAAAAACATAAAATGGCGGCCGCATCAATCAGCTGGTATCACAATGTGTCAGACACGGGATCGCCCTCTAGCGGTTAGATGACACAACCTTCTGTGGACATCTTTGGAACAGGGTCCCGAGCACCTGTACCAAGTTTGATGTCAATTCAGCAAAAATTTCCTGAGATATGATCTCAGTTCCTGTTTTGGCGGTTTCATCGCCGACTTTGATCAGCTTTACCGGAAAAACAGTTTTGAAAATCAAAAACCATCTGAAAACGTTTGTGAGGCTTGATCTGAAGATACTTTTTTGCTTATTGCAGTGCCATCTAGAGGTGAAATGGCATGACCTATTGGACCTCTTTAGAACAGGGTCCCTAGTCTTTTTACCAAATTTGGTGTCAATGGAGTAAGGAGGTGCTGAGATATGACTTCACTTCTTTTATGGTGGCTTGGTTGACGACTTTGATTGACTGTTCCAGTCAAAAGGTTTAGAAAATCAAAAAAACGTGATGTCTTTTGTGAGGCTTGGTCTGAAGATGATCTGTGCCAAATTTGGTGAAGATTGGACAACTATATAGGAGAGGTAGCGAAAAAACGTTACATTCATTCAAAATGGCGGCCACATCAATTCGTCTGGTATCACGCGTTAACATGCATCAGACGCGGGATCTCCTAAGATATCACGAGACATAGGAATTGCTTAAATACGCCAAACAAATCAACAGTTATTGGTCAAAACACAATCCTACCTATTGTAATGCCCCCTAGAGGTCAAATGACACTACCTGTCTCAAACCTCTTAATAAGAGGGCCTTGAGTCCATACACCAAGTTTGGAGTCAATGCATCAAAGCTTGGCTAAGATATTACCTCACTTCCTTTTTCCGGATCAGTTGCTCAATTTGATTGGCTGTAACTAACAAACGGTTGCAGAAATCAAAACGCCATGTGATGTCTTTTATGAGGCTTGGTCTGAAAATGTTTGCCTATTGCAGCGCCACCTAGAGGTGAAATGGCATGACCTATTTTGGACTTCTTTAGAACAGGGTCCCTCGTCCCTATACCAAATTTGTTGTCAATGCAGTAAAGAGGTGCTGAGATATGACCTCACTTCTTTTATGGTGGCTTGGTTGACGATTTTGATTGGCTGATGACTTTGATTGGCTGTTCCAGTCGAGTGTAGAAAGTCTAAAAAACATGTGATTTCTTTTGTGTGGCTTGGTCTGAAGATGATCTGCGCCAAATTTGGTGAAGATTGGACAAACCTTATAGGAGAGGTAGCGAAAAAACGTTATATTCAAAATGGCGGCCACATCAATTCAGCCACATCAATTTGATGTGGCTGTATATAACAAACGGTTGCGAAAATCAAAGCTCCAGGGGATAATTTTTGTGAGGCTTGGTCTGAAGATCATCTGTGGCAATTTTGAAGAAGATTCGACAAGAATTGTAGGAGGAGTAGCGAAAAAACGCTTTTCCTTTACATTCAAAATGGCGGAGAATCTATAGAACTGGGTATGATGTCATAGAGTGCGTTGAACTCGTCTTGATCCAGGGAATCCAACGATACCTCATTTTGGACAATGGGGCATATGGTTCAAAAGTAACATGTGTAAACACACCTTCAACTTTGACCCATTGGTGGCGCTAGATGGTTGGAATGGGAGACATGAAACTTGGTGAAATTGATGAGGGGACTGGTCCCAAATAGTGTGCCAAAATTCACAACTTCTGACCAATTGGTTCTAGGGGCTACCATAGACTCCCATGGCAGAAGAAGATGTGTAATAATAATAATAAATATAGCTGCAAGCAGCAATGGAGGGGCCAAGCAGTCCAGAGCAGGACATGGCCTCCATAGCATTTGCGCAACAATTAAGTCACAACAACCTGTTGCACTCATGCAACACACCACGTTTGGTTGAAATATCTGTTTGCGTTCCAAAGAACTGAGTGTTCAAAGTGTTTTTTTTCCTGGTATAACACCACAGGCCTCCTCTGCTCCTCGTTGGAACGATGGAACCCAAGTCTGGTGACAATCGCACAAATGGTTGCTGAGTTACGCTCTCACGTGTCTTTTGCGGCTTCGCCGCCGCCTTTGATCGTCTCTACCGAACAAACGGTTTTGAAAATGGAAAATCCGTCTGACACCTTTGTGAAGCTTGGTCTGAAGATTATCTGTGCTAAATTTTGTAAACATTGGACAACATTTGGGACGTTTAAAAGGTTTTTACACTTTTCCATGAAATCCAAAATGGCGGCCGCGTCAATTCGGTTGTTATGAAATATTATCGATGGTCAAGCTTGATATCTCACAAGACATCAACAGACAAAGAAATTACTTTATTAAGTTAAACACTTCAACAGTTATTAGCCAAAACACGTTAATGCTTCCCGCCACGCCCCCTTTTAGTCACATGACACCATTTTTGGAGGACATCCTTAGAATAAGGTTCCGAGTAGGCGTACCAACTTTGGTGTCACTGCTTCAAAGAACTGCTGAGATATGGCTTCACTTCCTGTTTGGCGGCTTTTCTGCAGAATTTTATTGGCTGTACCGGACAAACGGTTTTGAAAATCAAATATCCTTCGATAACTTTTGTGAGGCTTGGTCTGAAGATCATATCTGGTAATTGTGAAGAACATTTGACAAAATTTGTAGGAGGAGTAGGCTTTTAAAGGTTTTTGATAAAACCGGAAATAGCGGAAAATCTATATAACCGGAAATTGACGCCATGGTGTGCATTGCACTCGGCTTGATCCAGGGAGTCCAATGGTACCTCACTTTTGAAAATGGGACATACGGTTCAAAAGTTGCGTGTGTAAACACAACTCCAGCTTTGACCCGTTGGTGGCGCTAGAGTGCCAAAGTATGGGACATGAAACTTTGTGACTTGGACCAGGGGACTGTCCCTAATGAGTGTACCAAATTTCACAACTTTCGACCAAGCGCTTCTAGGGGCTGCCATAGACACCCAGTCTTAAGAATAATAATAATAATAATACTACCAATTACAATAGGTGCCTCGCAGCTTCGCTGCTTGGCCCCTAATAATAAGAATACGTAGAAACACTTAAGGTGGCTTCGCCGCTTCGCGGCTTGGCCACCAATAAACGAAAGCAATGAATGTTTTTCTTACCTCTCGTTGTAAACAAAAAATCTTGGTCGTCCATCTTTTTTTTTTTTTTGCTCTGAGGTAGAAATAACAAGTCGCCGGCATGTTGGACAGCGTGTCCGACTCATTTCCCCCCAAATAAGTCCAAATGTTTAGCTAAACTACTCAAAATACTTCGAAAACTAGTCATAATAAACCAAATTAGTTTTTTCTTAGACGTCTCTTTGTCCTCTCGTTTTCTCGTGCATCCTATAGCTATGAGTCAGTAGAATCACCCGTTTTTCTCCGTTTCATTTTTGGACAAAAAACTAGAAAAATATTACAATAAATGCAACGCGCGCATAAAAGAGCGCATTTTTTGGACGCACTTTTTCATGGAATTGAATTGATCGTATCTTAAGTTTTACTTGGTGTATTTACACAAACCAAGCACTCAAATGTAGCTTCAGGTCTGCACTTCCGCATGAAATCGACGGCTGCCCTCTGAGTGTCTTTGTTTATATGCTGCGTAGTCCGAAAGCTGACCTGCGCTCTGATCGCGCCGGCGCGATCACCGACTCAGAAGAGTCAATGATAGCGATGTTACGCTGTCCCTTTAAGAGACAGGCCTGCAAGTTACCGTTCTGCCCGGGAGCGCCGCGAGAGGTCAGATGCTGTTAATGCAATGTACAGTGCAAGCAAGGTGGTGCTTATGTAACGGGTGTGAACCTGTGAAACTCACTCCTCAGGTATGTAGTAGGATACCCGCGTCAACGAATAGATAGCTTTTCTTTGGCGTAGCTGGTAGTGGTCGCTCTTGGCAAGTCAGAGGTCATGCGTTCGAGCCCAGCGAGTGGCGAACGACGCCTTGTAGTGACGGAGCGTGGCCACGTCCATTACATACCGTCAAATTGGTGCCGTGACCCGGATTCACAAGGTTATTAATATCAGCTAGTTACCGTAGACACCACCCGAATGTAGGCTACTCATCACATATTTGGAGTTGTCTCAAGGCAATAGCCTTATTAACCACCTATCTTTTGGGGTTAGGCTACTGGAGTTCACCCAAAACAGCTGGTTACCTGTTAGGGTTACCTTGCCATGATTATAAGAAGTATAATCATGACTGTGCCCACGTTTCTATATCATGCAGCGACGATTTAAGTATTACTTTGCAATATGTGGTGTCATTAGCCTAAGAGTCTGTGATATCGTGGTTAATATGGCTATTGCCTTGAGACAACTCCAAATACGTGATGAGTAGCCTACATTCGGGTGGTGTCTACGGTAACTAGTTGATTCAGAAGAACCAAAACATGTTGCCTGAAGGCCAACGTACTTAAAAAATTTGGGACCACTTCATGCATGTGCTTCAGTGGCTCGCGGTATAATGCAATGGTATATAATAGTGTAGGTGTTTTTGCTCGTGGGATCGAATCCAACTCGAATCTTTTATTTTCTTAGCTTCCATTTATTAGTTGCACATATTTTTGCTGTGTAGCCCAAACAGCTCCTACTCTGGCGACCGGAAGGAAATGGACTCCAAGCGCAGCTACACAGCAGGCAAAGGCAGACCTAAGGCACCGTGACATCATTGGCCTTGTACAACAGGGGAGAGGAGGCTTTGGCCTCGGAAAGAGCGGACCATCTTGGCACAAGGCAGCTCCATCTCAGCGCAGAGGTCTGGTCGTTGAGGAGGTGCGCCGGCAAGAGCAGGCAACAAGGTGCGCAAAGGCTGTCTCCCAATTGAAACAGGGACAGTGGATGAGGTGGGAGGGAGTTGAGAGAAGGAAGTTCTCTTGGAAGGAACTGTGGAGTATGGAAGCATTTCACACCAGCTTCATCTTACGAGCAACGTATGATGTCTTGCCATCTCCCAGTAACCTTCAACAATGGTACGGAGAAGATCCAACGTGCCCACTCTGCCCATCTTCAGCAAACCTTAAACACATCCTGGTTGACTGCAAGACAGGCCTGACTCAAGGCCGTTACACCTGGCGGCACAACCAAGTACTGAAGTGCCTTGCTGCTATGCTGGAGACCAGAAGAACAACCATCAATGCCCTACCCCCATCATCCCATCCTACATCTGCAAGAGGTTTCGTCTGTGAAGGTGCAAGGCCAACCAAGACCAAGGCCAGTACAACATCAGACCTCGGTCAGCTGGGAGGAGCGCGAGACTGGAGGCTCGTGGTGGATCTGAGTCAAAGGCTCTACTTTCCACCAGAGATCGCCACTACGAACCTCAGACCAGACCTCGATCTCTGGTCCTCCTCAACTAAGAAGGTGTACATCATAGAGCTGACTGTGCCCTGGGAGGACGCTGTAGAGGAGGCCTACGAACGAAAGAGCCTTAAGTATGCTGAGCTGGCAGCTGATGCTGAGCAACGTGGCTGGAAAGCCAAAGTTTGCCCAGTGGAAGTCGGCTGCAGAGGCTTTGTGGGTAAGACAACTACCAGGCTGCTTAGGGATTTGGGAATTCGAGGCCAAGCCCAACGCCAAGCCATCAAAGCCACCTCTGGGTGGGTTTGATGAGGGGCACCTCTGGGACGCCAGGTGTTGCCGATGAGCCCTCTGGAGGTGTTGTGGGCCTCATCGAAACACCGGGGAAGGAGGGTGCCCACCTGATGACTCCAATGAGGCTTTTCAACCCTTTTGTCCCACAGACAGCACCACGACTCTTAACCGAAAACACCTTGAATGTCTGCGTCAACCCACTTCACATCTCAGGAGTGCAAATCAACCAGGGATTGTAAGACCTAGTCCTAAAACAGAACTGATCATCTGGATTCACCCAGTGACTGCTGTGAAAGAGCAGCTGGCAACTAGGGAAAGACCTAGCGACAGCTTGGAAAGACAGCTGACCGGAGGGAAAGACCCCAACGGGCCTGCCATAGGCTAGCTCCCTATGGTAGGAGGAACCTGGCACTGCTAGTGTACAGGTCCCACCCACTTACTGGCTACTAAAAATTCAAAGAAGAAAACACCCCTAGAGTCTGCGAGAGCGGGGGCGGAAGATGACTCATCGGTAGACAACACGGTAATCGACCCAGGAACGAAACAGACAACGATAAAGATGATCGGCACAATACCTGAGACTGCAACATCTACTCCAGGAATCAAGCTTCAGAGGTGCAGCTGTGGCTGGGCCAAAGTAATATCCTATGCAGGCCTTAGAATACATCAAGGTCGAAAAAAGTGCTTGAAGGAAGTCGGACAGGGACCTTGCATCGACCCCTACTTCTTACGTAGCAAGTCGAGTCAGTCAAGTGAAGTTCAGCAGCAGGACCAAAACCAAAGTCTGCAGGACATCAATCCCCCGGGTCCAGAGGAACAGGAGCCAAGCACAGCAGAGCCCCTTGAGCCCCGCCTACCTCAGCTCGCAACAGAAACAAAGATTCCAGGGCGTAAGCCACTTATCAAGTGGCCCAAGTCCTGTGAGAAAAAGGAGTGGGAAGCAATCAACACAGACATCAGCAAGCTCTTTGAACAACTGAAGGGAACTGTAATTAAAAAGCTGGAGAAGATGGGAGAGCTGATTTACAGCTATGGTGCTGAGCGCTTTGGAATCACAGAGAAAAGGAAAAAAACATCAATCATCCCAACAAAGTCCAGGAGACAGCAGGAGATTGAGCGACTGGTCAAGGAGAGAAGACAGCTGAAGAAGCAGTGGAGGAAAGCCCCAGAGGAGGAGAAGGAGGGAATTAACCTGCTGCAGGCAGAAATCAAGAACAGGCTGTCAACTTTGAGGAAAGCTGAGAATCTTAGAAGGAGGCGTAAAAGGAAGGAGCATGCAAGATCGAGCTTCTTCAAAGACCCCTTCAAGTTTGTAAAGAGTCTTTTCACGAAAGAGAAAAGCGGCAAACTCATAACAACAAGGAAAGATCTTGAAGCTCATCTGAAAAGAATCCACACTGACAGCCACTGGTGAGAACAGATCACCCTTCCACCGGACATGCCACCAATACATCCTCCAGAGCACCAGCTAGACGTATGTCCTCCCAAGTGGAGTGAAGTGGAAAGAACTGTTCGTCGAGCAAGAGCTGCATCCTCTCCTGGGCCTAAAGGAGTCCCTTACCGGTTTTATAAAAATGCACCAGATGTGTTGCGCTTTCTCTGGAGGCTAATGAAGGTGGTGTGGCGGAAACAAACGATACCAACAGCTTGGCGAAGGGCCGGAGGCGTCCTAATCCCTAAGGAGGAGGACGCTGCTGACATCAGCCAGTTTCGACACATCAGCCTCCTAAATGTTGAAGGCAAGATCTTCTTCAGCATTGTAGCTCAAAGGCTAGCTGCGTACCTAGACAGAAACAAATACATTGACACAACAGTGCAGAAAGCAGGGATACCAGGCTTTTCTGGTTGCTTGGAGCATACAAACATGATATGGCATCAAATCCAAGCTGCCAAAAAGGAGGGAAGAGATCTCCATGTCGTGTTCTTGGACCTCGCCAACGCCTTTGGTTCAGTTCCTCATAATCTCCTGTGGACTGCATTTGACCTGTTCAGCATCCCTCAGGCTATCACCACTCTTGTCAAATCCTATTTCCAGGACGTCCAGCTATGCCTCACAACTGAGGAGTACACCACAGCATGGCAGCGTTTGGATATAGGGATCATGGCAGGATGCACCATCTCCCCTCTGGCCTTCACCATGGCAATGGAGGTCATCATCCAAGCTTCTCGATGGGTGGTAGGAGGTCAGCAGCTCAAAGCTGGTCTTCGTCTCCCTCCCATCAGAGGGTACATGGATGACATGACCACACTCACAACAACCATGCCATGCACTAGACAACTGCTGAAAAAGCTCCAGGAGAACATTGAGTGGGCCCGGATGAAGATAAAGCCAAGCAAATCCAGGAGCATATCAGTTGTCAAGGGTAAGCTGTCAGAGCAGCGCTTTTACATCGGCGAGGAACCCATACCAACAGTGTCAGAGAACCCAGTGAAGAGCTTAGGGCGCTGGTACGATGCCAACCTCAAGGACAAAGTTCAAGTGGACCAGCTTAGGCACGACACAATCTGCGGCCTTGAGAGAATCGACAAGTCCTTGCTTCCTGGCAGGTTAAAGCTCTGGTGCCTCCAATTCGGTCTTCTACCCCGGCTGATGTGGCCTCTTACCATCTATGAGGTTGAGGATCATGAGGTTGATCAGCTCGTTTGCCAAAAGGTGGCTGGGTCTTCCCAGGTGCTTCAGCAACATAGGGTTGTATGGAAGAGGTATTCTGGAGCTGCCTGTGTCCAGTCTCACAGAGGAATTCAAGTGCTCCAAAGTAAGGCTGGAAATGACACTAACGGAATCCCGTGACCCATGTGTAGCCCAAACAGCTCCTACTCTGGCGACCGGAAGGAAATGGACTCCAAGCGCAGCTACACAGCAGGCAAAGGCAGACCTAAGGCACCGTGACATCATTGGCCTTGTACAACAGGGGAGAGGAGGCTTTGGCCTCGGAGAGAGCGGACCATCTTGGCACAAGGCAGTTCCATCTCAGCGCAGAGGTCTGGTCGTTGAGGAGGTGCACCGGCAAGAGCAGGCAACAAGGTGCGCAAAGGCTGTCTCCCAATCGAAACAGGGACAGTGGATGAGGTGGGAGGGAGTTGAGAGAAGGAAGTTCTCTTGGAAGGAACTGTGGAGTATGGAAGCATTTCACACCAGCTTCATCTTACGAGCAACGTATGATGTCTTGCCATCTCCCAGTAACCTTCAACAATGGTACGGAGAAGATCCAACGTGCCCACTCTGCCCATCTTCAGCAAACCTTAAACACATCCTGGTTGGCTGCAAGACAGGCCTGACTCAAGGCCGTTACACCTGGCGGCACAACCAAGTACTGAAGTGCCTTGCTGCTATGCTGGAGACCAGAAGAACAACCATCAATGCCCTACCACCATCATCCCATCCTACATCTGCAAGAGGTTTCATCTGTGAAGGTGCAAAGCCAACCAAGACCAAGGCCAGTACAACATCAGACCTCGGTCAGCTGGGAGGAGCGCGAGACTGGAGGCTCGTGGTGGATCTGAGTCAAAGGCTCTACTTTCCACCAGAGATCGCCACTACGAACCTCAGACCAGACCTCGTGCTCTGGTCCTCCTCAACTAAGAAGGTGTACATCATAGAGCTGACTGTGCCCTGGGAGGACGCTGTAGAGGAGGCCTACGAACGAAAGAGCCTTAAGTATGCTGAGCTGGCAGCTGATGCTGAGCAACGTGGCTGGAAAGCCAAAGTTTGCCCAGTGGAAGTCGGCTGCAGAGGCTTTGTGGGTAAGACAACTACCAGGCTGCTTAGGGATTTGGGAATTCGAGGCCAAGCCCAACGCCAAGCCATCAAAGCCCTCTCAAGCGCTGCTGAATGGGCAAGCCGGTGGCTGTGGGTGAAGAGGAAAGATGCCACCTGGACCCCAAAATAGCATCTGTGGAGCAGAAGGGTTAAAGCAGAGGGGGGCACATCTGGGACGCCAGGTGTTGCCGATGAGCCCTCTGGAGGTGTTGTGGGCCTATCATCGAAACACCGGGGAAGGAGGGTGCCCACCTGATGACTCCAATGAGGCTTTTCAACCCTTTTGTCCCACAGACAGCACCACGACTCTTAACCGGAAACACCTTGAATGTCTGCGTCAACCCACTTCACATCTCAGGAGTGCAAATCAACCAGGGATTGTAAGACCTAGTCCTAAAACAGAACAGAACTGCTCTAGTGGGATCGAATCCCCCACTTCATGCGAGCCTGCAAATGTTTTATTTTGTATCCATTTATTTTGTCGCAAATGGTAGCCTAATGTAGTGCGCACGTAGCCTATTGGCCTACTTTCATATTTGCCGCAGCATATATGAGATCCGACTTGAAAATCGCCAGTAATATGTTTGCAAATTTATCAAGTGTTTTTTCTAATCGATTTCAATGGTCTCAAAGCAGACTTTTGTCTGTTGTCCCCCCAACATAACGTCATGCAATGCATTGTGGGGGAAAGAAAAATAATTCCAAAAAGTAGCTACTTTTTGTATTATATTGCGTTTTGTGACACCCAACAACATCAAATACAATGGATAACAGTTTAAATGTTATTACCAACAAACAAATGGCGCAAATTCGTTGGAAAAATTAACCTGCCATATGGACTTTAATATTGCTTGTAAGTAGGGCTGTCAACGAATATTCTAAATTCGAATATTGGAATAGTGGTTTTGGAAATATTTTGGAAATATTTTGGATTTTGGTCAGTTGATGGTAAACTTGTTGAGCCTACAACTAAAGTAGTGTGTAAACTATGTAAGCTAGAGTTAGCTTACCATTCAACAACTAGCAACTTGAGGCTACATCTTTATGTTTACCACAGCACAGTTCGCTAACACCACTATTTAGCGTTCATTTTACACCGCTATGCGCAGAGAGCGCGACGGTGCGGGAGAGAGAGAGAAAGAGTGCGTGTGTGCCAAGGGCGTAGGTTTGGTCTTAGCTTTGGTAGGGACACTTGTTTGCTATACTTAGGGTAGGTAATTGGTTCAGGTTTTAGAGCTGTACAATAGTACAGACATAAATAAATACAGACAGAAACAAATTACGTACAAAATGAAAGACTATAGTAAATTAATTGTAAAATTATTTCTATGTATGCAATATATTTATTGATAGATTGATTTCTGTTTGTATTTATTTCAGTATTTATTATTTCTGTGTACATTAATTTCAGTATTTCTTCATCCTTAAGCTAATCAGGGGGCGGGATCAGGGTGGGATCGGGGCAGAACGTTCAGCAAAGTATTATGCCATAGCAATCCAGCCCAGATAGATTAGAGAAGTAAAGTCACTGTAAACCTGTCTAGACGAGTAAAAGGAGCTACTAAAGGCAGTTGATCAGACTATTGACATCTGGTCAGATGATGTTTTGAAGTGTAGCCTATATTTTGAAGTGTACCTTACGTATCGCATAGGCCTACAGCAACCACAAATTCTGATCAATTTAGCAAGCTGTAGCTAGCAGTGTGTCGACGAGTGTGTCAGACGGGTCAAACTAAGGAACTTGTGTAAATGAATTTAGACGTAGCGCTAATCATTTTGATTTTAATCCAGTGTTGTAACATTACATAAGTATCCGGGTAACTTCCCTAGCAGTTCAAACAAATACATTATGAAGATTGCATATCATTGAAATGGTGCAGTCTAGTTTAGAAGCATGGTTACACTAATATATTACTCTGCAGTTAGACCGACACAGGTGAATCTCGTTTTAATTAGAATATCATGGAAAAGTTGTTTTATTTCGATAGTAAATTCAAAAGGTGAAACTCATATATTATACAGAGGCATTAGACACAGAAAGTTGAGTGGAAGGGAAAATTATGGTAGAAAAAGGTGCACAAGCAACAGGGATAACAGCAGCCTTGAGAGGATTGTGAAGCAAAGCTCATTCAAGAATTTGGGGGAAATTCACAAGGAGTGGACTGAGGCTGGAGTCAGTGCATCAAAAGCCACCACGCACAGATGTATCCAGGACGTGGGCTACAACTGTCGCATTCCTCGTGTGAAGCCACTCCTGAACCAGAGACAACGTCAGAAGTGTCTTACCCAGGCGAAGGAGAAAAGGGAAAGGACTTGCTCCGTGGTCCAAGATCCTCTTTTCAGATGAAAGTAAATGTTGCATTTACTTTAATCTGAGGCACAGAATACAAGTTGTTGAAGTCCAGTTTGATGTTTCCAAGTGATGATTTGCAAGGCCATGTAATCTGCTGGTGTAGGTCCACTGTTTTATCAAGTCCGAAGTCAATGCAGCCGTCTACCAGGACATTTTAGAGCACTTCATGCTTCATGCGTCCTTTCATTGACAAGCTTTATGATTTCATTTTCCAGCAGGACTTGGCACCTGCCCACATTGCCAGAAGTAACAGAACCTGGTTTAATGACCATGGTATCACTTGATTGGTCAGCAAACTTGCCTGACCTGAACCCATAGAGAATCTATGGCTGGGTTGCACCAACATGGATTAAATTGATCCTGGTTTAGAGTTAGGGTTAGTAAATCTATGTTTAAACTGGTTTATAATTAATCAGAGATGTGTTGCACATCTTAATTTTAACCCTGGATTAGCTAAACTAGTTTAAACAAGGATTAAAACAGGATTAGTTTATGTTCAATGTCCGCCATGATGGATAAACTAGCTAATCAACACCATGACTTTAGCCAGCTAACATTAGCTAACTATTACAGTATGGTACGTCAAAGAGGTTCCAACTTTTCAACATTTGAAGAGATGTTGGTGACCGAGTTAAAGAAGGAGTTTGGGGTAACAGCAGAAGATGAAAGAACTGACAGCAGTTGCTACATTAGAGAAGAAGGAGAGGAGCTGGGTCCAGTTAGCAGACCGCTTTAATGGCTCTACCTGAATCAAAGAGACGAGAGACAGGGCACAACTGAAAGCCTGTTGGAAAAATCTTAAATCTAAAGCAAAAAGAGATGCGGCGGAAGAGAGGCGTAGCCAATTTTAAACCGGCGGAGGACCACCAATCAAAGCTATGGATGCTCTGTCAAAGAAGATCATTGATATGATCCCGCAGCAGATTTCCCCCCTCCCCAACCCCTACGACGATGACGGCTCATTAGATGACAGTACAGCTACAGAAGCTGCAAGTAAGTAACTACAAACTCCAACGCCGTTGGTTTCAGCAATAACGTGACAAAAATAACGAAAGTAGGCAATAATTTTACCTACACAGGATTTGTTAGAGCCTATGTATTACTGTACATACCCCTCAGATGTTTATAATAATTTTCTAATTGAATAGCACATCATACTACAGAAATAACAGTTGTTCTCTTTAGTAGCCTATGGTAAATTATGAAATTAATTATTTCCTATGTCATTGGACCTCAATAGTAAAGTACATGTGCATATACAGTTGTAGGTAGCCTCCTAATGGGTTTATATTAGTGCTGTCAAACGATTAAAATACTTAATCGCAATTAATCGCATTAATGTCATGGTTAACTCGCGATTAATCAATTAATCGCACATATTTATCTATTCTAAATGTCCCTTGATTTCTTTTTGTCCCATTCTTTTTTCAAATTTTAAAGCTCTTATCAACATGGAAAAGTGGTTCGGATTGCTTCGGCAAAATATTTTTTTTATTGAAAACAACATTGCAATCGCCTGGCTTTGACGAGGGGGCGGAGAATTCGCATGAATCGCATCAGCTGTGTGCTTGGCCATCAAGTGGTATTTCAGACTGGACGTGCTGCGATGATAGCTTAGTTAACAATGACAAAACACACAGATCACTTTGGTCTTGTCAATGGAACCATTTGGCAACTTTTTAAAAGTAAACTTTCCATTCAGAATCTTATTGGCATCCATTTCGGCATCTCGCGCTTGCCATCCACTCAAAACGTAACGTTAGCCTACTACCAGAGAATGTCTAATATCCGTAAACGGGCTCTGCTACTACTCTTTAGCCGGCTCGCAAGCCAAACAAGTGTGTGGGGCGTGCCTGTTGTTTTATTTCCGGTCTAGCTAGATCCGGTGTGGTGTTGTAGTGTTTCTAACGTCGGTAATTGTTGCAACAGCATGTGAAAAAAACTACAAAGTTTGCTCGGCCAAAAAGAGCGTTAATCACGCGATAAAAAAATTGACGCCGTTAATTTGGGTGTGCGTTAACGCCGTTAATAACGCGTTAAACTGACAGCACTAGTTTATGTTTTTTTTTTGTTTTGTCTAGCTGACACTATCATCGTACTGGAGAAAGTGGAGCCTGTGGAGAACATGGAAGCAGAAGCATCACATGTGAAACCCCCTGCTAAGCAACCTAAGCTTAACTCTCACCAGGAGCTTCTCACATTAGAGAAGGAGAGATGCATGCTTGATATAGAAAATGCAAAAATTAAATTAAAGATGTCCTGTTGCTACAGAAAGAGGTCTTAACTCTCCAGAACTAGAGGCTACTGGACAGGGGAGTAGCCAGAAAAATATTTTTGGGTAGGCCTATAAAAATACGGATAGGCATCTTTTCAGTTTTTTTTCCTTATTTACTTTGCGATGTGCAACCGGTGCATAATTTTTCGGAGATACTTCAGTTTTTGGGTAGGCCTTAGAACAAATTGGGTAGGCCTGGGCTTCCCCGTGGCAACACCCCTGCTACTGGATCTAAGCCAGTCACAAGACATAGAAAGATTTTGAATTAATTCTGAAACTGAAATTGTGTAATGTATTTGTATTTATTGGAGTAAAATGTTTCTTTCAATGAAATTGGCTGTCCCCTTGTCTTGCTGTTCTTATTAGTTCCTCCCTGTGGGATGAGAAAGTAAGAAGCATGTTAGTTAATAAGTATGGGTTAAGGTAATCTATTGTATAAGTGCACATATCAATCAAAATATAACAATATTCAGCCAATACTGACCTTAGTTACGCTGCATAGTGGTTTTCAATCAGTGTTCTCCGACACCATTACCATTTGCATTTGCAGCATTCTCCCCCTGAGCATCTTCCAGATCATCCTCAAGTGGGAGCTCATCTCCTACTCTCTTCCCAAAGTTGTACATAACAGCTACTGCAACAATGATGGTCCGGGTAGTGTCCAATTTTGTGCGGAGTCCCTCCTGTATACATGGAAATCACCGCTTCCACATCCCAAAACACTCTCTCTTTTACCCCTCTTGTTTGAATGTGAGAGAGTTCTAGTTTTTTTCTGCCTGGGTCTGAGGGTTCAAAAGTGGAGTCATCAGGTATAGGCGACATGCATAGCCATTGTCCCCCACTAGGTGTCCACGGATCTCCCCTCTCTCCAACAGTGCACAAAGTTGACTGTTGTCAAAGATTCGGCTGTCATGTGTGGATCCTGGCCATCTTGCAACAACGTGTGTGATCTGGGCCTGGTCATCACACACAACTTGGACATTAATTGAGCAGTAGCCCTTTCGATTCCGAAACAGTTCCCCATTCTCACCACCTGGGTTGGTAATGGGAATGTGGGTGCAGTCGATAGCCCCAATTACTCCTGGAAAACCTGCTCTCCCATAAAATCCAGCTGTTGTCTCTCTCCTTGGTTCAAAGTGTATGTACTGAGCTTTTAAACTTGCAATTGCCTTGGACACTGCTGACAATTCTGCAGACTGTGGATTTATGAACCCTGTAGCATTAAATCGCAAAGCTACTAGGAGCTGGAGAAGTGGTGGCACAGCAAAATTCCTCTCACTTTCATGCTTGATTGTTGGTCCAACCTTCCCATTGAGGTAAATGACAGACTCCTTTGTAAATCTGTACCGTTGTGAAAACTCGCTGTTGTCATGGAATTCAATTGGGTTTAACCTAATTAATCTCTAATTTTCCAGCGAGGAACTCTTTCCTCTAACCCCATCCAGCAAATATATGCAGCCATGTTGTCAATAAAACAGAGATAAACCTCCTCCAGGGGTGGTTTAAATATAACTGCTAATCCAGGTTTAGACTAGGTTTAAAATGACTGGTGCAACAGATTAAAATGTAATCTAGATTTAAATGGAAATCAAACAGAGATTGCCAAAGGGTTAGATTTACCCAGGATTAATTGTAAACTAAGGTTAAACTAGGTTTAAAGTTTGGTGCAACTGGATTAAAATACAAACTTGGTTTAAACTCAGTTTAAGAGTTAATCCTTGTTGGTGCAACCCAGCGTATGAGTATTGTCAAGAGGAAGATGAGAGACACCAGACCCAACAGTGCAGACGAGCTGAAGGCCGCTAGCTAAGCAACCTTGGCTTCCGTAACACATCAGCTGTGCCACAGGCTGATCGCCTCCATGCCATATTGATGCAATTCTTAATGCAAAAGGAACCCAGACCAAGTATTGAGTGCATGTGTGCAGTCTTTTGTTTACTAAAGTAGTCATAGCAACCCAGGCATGGAATAAATACAGAAATAAATGGACATGTAAATAAATATATAAATATGTAATTCATATTTTTTCATACATTTATTTTTATATATTTATATATTTGTATGTATAAATACATTTATTTATACATTTATTTATTCATTTATTTTTTACTTTACTTCACAGCACGTGTTGAGATTGCGTGTCGTCCTTTAGGAACTACAGAGCTAAGTCGTATAACTTATGTTGTCAGTTAATTTAAGGCTCTTATTGTATTAGGCCGAATCCCAATACTTCCCCTTACCCCTTCCCCTTAGTTTTGCGCGTTCCCGTGAGAGCTAGTGGTGTCCCAATACTCTTTTGGAGCTAGGGGAAGGGCTAAGACTAAGGGGTATACACCCCTTAAAACCAAGTAAGATCGGGAGCTTACTTGAAACCTAGGGCTATGTGAAAACTGCGCGACCGGCAACAATGACGACCAAATCATCCAGAGAGTCCGATAAATGTATTATTTTCGGCTTAATTAATTGATAAAAAAATTCTTGTTGTCTTGTTTTGTGTTATATACAGTCATGAACATATATATTTGCAACCATTTTCCTAATTGAAACGTTTCAAAAAATCGCTAGTTTGGTACGCTAACGTTACAGTTCTGAATTGCACAACAGTCCCGCATTTCTTTGACTAGCATGTCTACAGTTCTAAGTAAACTCCATTAGCAGCGAATTTCGTTTAATATCAGTGCAGAACACTACTTGCTTTGGAGATATCGATACGTGCTAGATGACGTACCTGTAACCAAGTGGCGTCCCATTTCCTAGGGCTATGTAGCCCTTACCCCTTACTTTCGAGGGCCAAGGGCTAGGGGTAAATTAAGGGGAAGGGGTAAGGGGAAGGGGTAAGGGGAAGTATTGGGATTCGGCCTTAGTCTATAGTTCTTGCTAATTTAAATTAAGTTAACTGGTGATTGTCGTTGTTTGTAGGCTATTCTTCCCCTGCTAGCGAAATTGCACATGTCGATTCGATAGCGATTGCTGCCCTTGCTCACATTTGTATTCTAGGTGTATTATTATGCTGAAGTAGTTTTAATTAATAAATAGTGGGTATATTGTTATTATTAGCTACAGAATGCTTAGCCTATCAAGATCAAATGAAGCAGACAGCAGAATGCTTAGCCTATCAAGATCAAATGAAGCAGACAGCGTACATGCTTCCGAGTGGCCCCTTTATCGATAGCCTAGGCTTCTGACCATTTACAATAAGTTGTTACGTCAATTATTAATTGGCAGCATTTATGCCATTTAGAACATACTTTATTACTGTAAGGTGTCTTACTTTATTTCTTTAGGGGAAATAAATTTACATTGACATTTAGTCATTTAGAAGACGCTCTTATCCAGAGCAACTTACAGTAAGTACAGGGACATTCCCCCCGAGGCAAGTAGGTTGAAGTGCCTTGCCCAAGGACACAACGTCATTTTGGCACGGCAGGGAATCGATCCAAGCAAGTGGTTATCACCAGGTGGCAGTTGAAGAGTGTGACCGATATAAGACTGCATTTACGACCCCTTTTGGGCTCTTTGAGTACTTGCGTATGCCCATGGTTCAAGTTCAAGTCTTTTATTTGTCAGGTGCACAGAGCAACACAAGGTTAGACTGGGTACTGAAATTCTTAAGACAAGACAACGCAAGCACCTGGCATAACATAACATATAACTACACAGAACAAATTTACATCTATGCTGAGTTTAGATAAGTGAACTTCCTAAATATACAGATAGCAATAAATAAACGACTATACTAACCCTAACACTAAAACTTCCTAAATTACAGATAACAATAAATAGTACGCTATACTAACCCTAATACACAAAAAAAACAGTTACAACCCTATAACCTAATCTAACCTAAGTGGAGTACAGTGCAGTAGTGCAAATTTGCAGATCAGTGACTATGTCAATGACCAAACAGGAGCCTGGTGGCGAGGTACAGTAGTGCAATGTTACTGAAAGAGCAACCAGTAGCTGAAAGTGACAGTGTATAAGTGTGCAGTAAAAATGTCCATATAAGTGTCCATTGAGAAGCCTGATGACCCTTGGGTAGAAACTGTTGTCCAGTCTGCGTGTGCGCGACCGGATGCTGCGGTAACGCCTGCCAGAAGGCAACGGGGTAAAGAGACTGAAGGATGGGTGGGAACAGTCTCTTAGAATCCTGCTGGCTTTCCTTAGGCAACGTGTGTGGTAGGTGTCCTGTAGGGCTGGGAGCTTCCTGCCGATGATGAACTCGGCAGAACGGACCACTTGGAATGGGAGTCTGAAACGGACCTGCGACGTTTCAGAGATTAATGCAATCCACAATATATGACTTGACCTTCCAAATGATGCTATTGTATTTAGATGACATCCTACTGTTTTCTAGGACCTTTAGTGATCACTTGAATAGGCTTGATATTGTTTTGAAATGGCTGCAGGATACAGGGCTTAAAGTCAAGATTGCAAAATGTCATTTCCTGCAACAGAAGGTTACATTTCTAGGCCATCAGAGAAGGCATTGAAACTGATCCTGACAAAATCATATCTGTGAAGCAGTGGCCTGTGCCTACGACATTGAAGGAATTAAGATCTTTCCTAGGCTTCTGTGGTTACTATAGGCGATTTGTTGAACATTTTTCCCGGATGGCAGGCCCACTCCATGACTTGGTTAATCTTTGCCTTAAATCAGGATTCCCATCAAAAGTAAACTAGTTCATGTGTAGTTTATGGACCTCTGAATGTCAAACCTCTTTGATGTTTTAAAGCAGCGACTTGCTAGTGCACCTACATTAGGATTTGCTGATTTCACTCATCCTTTTATTGTTGAGACAGATGCCAGCAACCAGGGCTTAGGCGCGGTTTTATATCAGCAGCAAGGAGGGAAAAGGACAGTAATAGCATACGCGAGCCGTAGGCTCAGAAATGCAGAGAGAAACAACATAAATTACAGCAGTATGAAGTTAGAACTTCTTGCTATGAAATGGACAGTAACTGACAAATACAGAAGTTACTTGCTGGGTTCTAATTTCACAGTTTTGACTGACAATAATCCACTTTGCCATCTCGGTAAAGCCAGATTAGGAGCATTAGAACAGAGATGGATGGCACAGCTGGCAGTGTTCGATTTTGAAGTCCAGTACAGGCCAGGGTGGTCCAACAAGGCTGCTGAGGCTCTATCTAGAAACCCTTTAGCAGGGGAGCATGAGCCTGTCACGGATGATGTGGAGTATGATGGTTGTATAGCTATCTGCAAAGTGATAGGAAAGGGGACCGCACTTGGGACAGAAGGGACAACAGCAGGACTGGATAGCTATAAAATCAGGCAGGCTTTAGAGAATGGAGACCCATCTGTCCACTCTATAGCTCAGGGTAATACCCCTACCTTACCGGGATACTCCAAAGAAGAACTTCGCTCGTTCCAGGGTCAGGACCCGGTCCTGAGTGTGTTAGGACTTTTTGGGAAGAAAAGCGAAAGCCTAATTTTAAAGAAAGAAATGACTTGTCAAAACCTGTGAGATCCTTACTGAAACATCGGTCACACATTAGAGAGAGAGATAGACTTCTTTATAGGGTAATTGAGGACAGGAGACATGGGGAGTGCTTTCAATTACTGGTACCTGGTTGTCTGAAGACATAATTGTTGGAAGGTGTGCATGATTCTATGGGCCATCAAGGTAGTGAACGTACGTTGGAGCTTCTTAGACAGATGTTTCTGGGTGGGAGTTCATGAAGCTGTCAAACAGTGGATTAAGAAATGTGAGCGCTGTGTTGACCAAAATGCTTAATCCAAAAATTCATCCTCCTATGAAAGCATTTTTAGCAAGCAGGCCTTTAGAAGTAGTGGCTGTTGATTTTACCATACTAGAACCGGCTTGTGATGGGAGAGAAAACATATTAGTTATCACGGATGTGTTCACAAAGTTCACTCAAGCCTTCCCTACACGGGATCGAAAAGCAGATACCACAGCGAAAGTGTTGTTGCGGGAGTGCTTCATAAAACATGGAGTACCCGAGCGCTTGCATTCATATCAGGGGAAATTTTTGGAAAGGGAGGTGATAGCAGAACTCTGTCAGCTTAATGGTGAAAAAAGAGCCGTACCACTCCGCATCACTGTTGGAAAAATTGAAGATGTAACTGTTATCCTGTAATAAGAATGATTCTGTGTTCAGCATTCCTTGCCAGCAGAGAACCCTCTCCCCACATGATCTATAGATGACACAAGGCTTACGCAGACAAACTGACCTAGGTTGACCATTAGTATGCTAGAGGTGCAATAAATGTGTTAACCTTATCTGTGCTGAGTGAATCATCAAATCAAATCAAATTTATTTGTATAGCCCTTTTTACACGCAAGCATGTCACAGAGGGCTTCACATGCGCCCATAGAACTGCCCCTCAACCAATCTAAACCCTCAAGGAAGACAAGGAAAAACTCCCAGAAAAACTCCCACCGGGAGAAAAAATGGAAGAAACCTTGGGAGGAGCAATTCAGAGAGGGATCCCCTCCTCCAGAGACGGTTGGTAAGAGAGAGGAGCAGAACACAAGCTAAACATAGTCATACAGTGTCAATGGGTTTTGAAACACCAAAATCCATTGTTCGGCTTTATAGACGTTGGATGGGACCGGGAAACTCGCTGTTGGCCGTCATGGAGACTGGATTCCGGGTGACGACCTGGTTCAGCGTTGGCAGACCGACGACCAAGCAGGTCCTGACAGCTCAAACCCCCCACACCACAGGAAATGTGTGGGGGGGGGGTAGAGAGGAGAGCAGGGATTAGAGAATGCCAGGAGCAGCTAACAGTTACAGTCAAAATAGAATGAGATCCCCACCGGTCAAGTGTGGACTAGTGCAGCAATTTAACAGAGCAAAAAGGGTATTTGATGCAGCCCCACACACCAAAACAACGACAGCCCCCCTCAGTTGGAACATGAAATCTGTTCCAGGGGAAAGAACTCTAAAGTAGGTTATACTTATACGAATAAGGATGGAAACAGCCGGTCCCCCGTTGTCTCCAACTAGTAATAAAAACTATAACAGTAACAATATACAGCAACGGAACTATAATAATAATAATACTAACAATATACAGTAACAGGTTTACTTTATTTGTAACATCTAGCTGGGCAATGTGAACATAAGCTATAATTAAAATTTAAAAGTTACATGTGATACACACATAGGCAAGCACACATCCCAGGTTTACATAGAAAGTACACACATACTTCCCTTTAACAATCATAGAATTGACTAAACAAGAACGTTTTTAATCTAGTTTTAAATGTCGAGACAGTATCAGCTTCCTTAATTGAGATGGGTAATTTGTTCCAAAGAAGAGGTGCTCTATATGAGAACGCCCTACCTCCAGCCCCTACCCCTCTACCTAATCATATGGTCAAGCCTAGGGTCAGAGAACTCTGTAAGTTTCCACGTGCACGCGCACTCTGTTTCTGGGATCGATCATATTGACAACTGATATGCAGGGGAGGAGACTTCTCACCAATATATAGTCTTACTTGAAGACTTGTGAACCAGACAAACTTTGTAGCACAATGGCGTGTGATGTTTTTGTCTCCTTGTGGGCCGGCCACAAGCAATAAAGCTTTCTTAAACTTGTTCACCGACTGACTGTGCAATGCTTGATAGATTAATATTTCTGACACAATGGTCCTTCGAGCCGGATTCCAAAATCCATTCCACCATCCAGAACCCAAGAACCAAGAACTAAAATTGTGCAGACGTGCACAACGGTGGAGAACCTCGCAGCAAATATGGCTGTTTAAAAAGAGGCAAAAAAAATTTGGGGGGGGATGGTGGAAAGGTGACGGAATTCTGGACTAGCTAAGAGGCACAGCTTTCAATGGACAATGTAAGAATAAATTGTATATATATAGTCGACTTTGTTTTATTTTAGGCCTATGTTGAGACAAAAACTCCACAGTGCAGTAGGTAAAGATGCACTCTGGTCCTATATCTGCTAAGACCCGGTGAAAATCCAGTGCAGCTAATATAGGGCGTCATATTTTACTGAGATCGGTATTGGTGGTGTATCCGTGAATTAAGTCATTTTGCTAAAACCTAACATGTGAAGGGAAAGCGTGTGCATAATATTGGTGGAGCAGAGTGTTTTGAAAACTGATGCATGAGTAGTACTGGTGACGTAAATAGGCGGGGTTATAATTACTAAGAACGTGGTGACGGGAGATCTGGGTAACAGTATTAGTTATAATCTGACCGACCAGAACTGAGATATTTGAAATATATCTGAGTTTGGTGGTATTCAATTACCTAACCAAATGGAAAGATTTTTGCTAATTCTGTGAGAATGCCATTGAAGTAAATATAACCTGTAAAAGTTCATAGCCTTATTGAGGAGGCTACTGTAAAGAATATACTCCGTGCAGCACGAAAAAGATGAAAGAGATAGACGCGTGACTTTTTAAAAATTAGGCCTACATGTTGTTAAGGGCAAAGGTGCTACATATGTGTTTGATGCTGCTGAGGTTGTTTTGCTGAAATGTATGAGTTTGGTGGTATTAATATTTACCTAATCAAATGGACTAGTTGAAGACTTGACCAACCAGAACTCTGATATGTGTAAACATCTCTGACGAGCAATCTTAGGTGCATATGTAGACTTTGGACCAAGTTTTATGTTGAAATTGAAATAGTACTAAGAGTTGATAAAATTGTAAATATCGAGGTTCTATGTAAATATAACCATGGTTAATTGTTTTAAAAAGTTGTACAGAGGAAGTGTGAAATGCTTAGACATAAGGAAACCAACATTTGGGTTTGGTTTGAATTCCATTTTTAAAGTTAAAGAGTAGTGAGGATAATGTGGTCATTTTTGTCTCAAATGTGTCTTAAAGAAGGCTGACATGATTCTAGCGAATTTGCCAGTCTGTTGAACAAAGTATTTTACAAATTGCTAGGATAGCTTTGGGATCTGAGAGGAGAAGATCCAAGCTGTGGCTTTGTTAGCTAATGGCTAATGGCTAATGGTGAAAACGTAGAGAAAGTGCATTTTGCCAGAGATTTTGCTCTGTCCTGAGACCGAGGAGAGTCCAGGAAGTTGAATTTGCAACTATGGTAACGACATTTGTAGCTAACAAACTTACAGACAGACTCAACAGCGATGGCGGCGGGTACAGGCTAGTAAAGGAATTGCAGCTTGACATTTGAGATCCAGATGAGTAACCACATGACTCATGCGCAGACTCATTGACAAATTGAGAAATTAAAGACGCAAATGTAGAGAAATAGATGGATTTGGAGCGACTTTTACACATTAATTTGGTTACTTTTGAAATATGTTAAGTAATGAGTATTTTGATACATTTGCTAACAAGGTTTTTGGTCGTTTGAGTACATTTTACATGAGTTTCAGAAATTCCGAGGAAAGGTGGGGCCTAAGAGTCCCGTTACGTTGAATTTTTGCAAAGGTGATCCCAGAGGGTAATTCTGCATAATTATGTGAGTATTAATGCTGAGAGATGTGTCCGTTTGGAAGAATTCGAAGTTTGGTGGTTAACAAATGCATGATAAACATTTGTTGTAATTCCTAGCCAAACAGGGAGGTTTTTTGAAGCCTTTCCGACCGGAACTTGTATTTAAAAGCGGCATATCTTTGATGTGTTATGGTGTTCAATAACAATGCAGAAATTGAACCCCTGGTTTATAAATTGGTTCCAATACAATCGGAAGAGTTATAGAGCAAAATTAAGTGAATAGAAGGTAAACGCCAACCATCTGTATTGTTCAAAGAGAAAAAAAAGGTTTTTGCTTGTTCCAGAGTGCGCCGTTTGTGTGATTCGAGTTTGAAGCGGTCGCTGATGGAAACAATGTGATAGATTTGAGTTATTCAAGTAAAAACTAAGAGTAATTGAGAAAGTAACAAGAGTGTTGCATTAAATCATATACAAACTACAAAATATTCCAATTAAATATTTTAATTTGGGTTTCTGGTCCGCAAAATTTAGATTTGAAGAATTGTCCGTGCGTTACGCATGTTGAGAGCGTAATGGCTGGTAAATATAGACTTAAAGCCTATTCAAAGGAGTATTCTCTGCATGCTTTGATAAGACATTTGAGAAGTTAAAGAATAAGGTTTTTGTTTTACGGGCTTATGATACTCTTGTTAAATTGTGAATTTAAAGGTTGAAAAGAAAAAGGGAGAATTTATATTTTCTTTTGTCTTAAGGACATTAAGACATGGTTGACGTGATTACGGAGCATAATACTGGCATGAGTGACTAAGGTCTGGGAGCAGTTTTAACTGTCCGAACATTGATTTGATGAAACAACATTATGATAACGATAGTTTAAAGCAAATTAAAATGTGGCTCAGAGAATTAGTAGAAGGCTAATTTTGAAATCAAAGGCGAAATTAAGTCAATAATTGCAACCTTGTGTGTTATGGGAACTTATGGGAAGTTTGTGTTTGGACAGGAAGGTTGTTTTTATTTGGCGAAGGAATGTGTTTTGTTTAAGGATTTGAGTTCATTTGAAATTGTAACTTTATTATCTACATCTGATTTTAATAACCACATGCACATCAAATATCCATTGACATGGAATCAATTGATGGCACTTTTCTAGTTGGGTTATTTTGAAGCTGTGTTTTTTTTCACAAATGTTTTATTTGGGTTTGAGGAAAGGAAATATGAAAGATTGAGAAAGTGATTAGATGGTTACATGAAAGATTGGTTAGAGTGAACCATAAAAAGTTTATCAAATGAAGCAAGAGAACGTTTTGTGGATGTGAAGAGATGATTGGTTTAAACACGTTGATGTTCTGAAAAGGGAAATATGCATATACTTTGAATGTATGGGAAAACATTTTAAGTCAAAATAGTAAAAATCTAGGGGTTTTAAGAGTTTTGATAAAGGTATTGGATGCAATTTAGTTATGAAATGAGAAAGAGAAAATAACTAAAATGTATTTTTATTTTGAGTTTTATTGTAATTTGGCTTTAAGTTTGATTGCATGTTTTATCAAGAGCCTGACGCAATGTTTTGGATAAACAGTTAGGCTGTGATAAGGAATAGCTACATTGGGAACATTATTTAGTCTATATTTTCATTTGAGAAACATACAAATTGAATTCTGGTTTAGGATAAAGACAATGGTTTTTATCATATCTTTGACAAAAAGAGATTTGATTTGGTCAAATAGATAATCTAGAACAACATAGGTCTTAAACTTAACTGTTTTCAAAGAAAGAAAAGGTTTTTGGAGTGAAAGACATTTTAGACTAACAGTTGATTTTTTTCAAAGGGTTTCTAGGGTTTCAGATTTCTAGATATAAGTAATAAGAGTTGAATATCAAATGATGAGGTATTGTCTTGTTATATATGTTTGCTCAACAATGGATAAATAGGGCAATGATCACCTGGAAAGATAAGAATTCTGAAGAACTTGTGTTGGTTCTACTAGAAGTAGTCCAAATTCCTGAAGAGGTGGATCAAAAAGTTAACCGATTTTATACAAAATGCTAACTAGAAAATAGATATCTTCTGCTAAATTCTGTTCCAGGTGAAGCAGTAAACCAAAGAGTGGATGAGTCAAACCAGGAGGTTGGGTATTGATTAAAGTTATCAAAAAGAAATAACTGGTCCAGCCCAGGTGGGAGGGACCGTATCAGGTACTACTCACCACACTCACTGCAGTCAAAATAGCAGAGAGGACGTTTTGGATGCATTTGTCACATTGTAAGTAAGGGACATTGATACAGGGACAGATTAGTTACACACCACAGTCTTGAGGCACAAGTCTGACTACAAAGGGGAGTCATTCTCTTAAAGAACGGCGCGTCTCAAACTCAGTGAAGAAATCAACGGCCAACAGAGACATAGGGTGTAGACTAAATAGGCTAAAAAGATAGGAGACAGTATGCAGGGAAAGGTAGAAAGGATGGGTGACCTATTTCCTCATCCGTAGTATTGTGACCTTCGTGGTACCATTTGTAGCTTACAAATCAAATCAAATCTATTTGTATAGCCCTTTTTACACGCAAGCATGTCACAGAGGGCTTCACATGCGCCCATAGAACTGCCCCTCAACCAACCTAAACCCTCAAGGAAGACAAGGAAAAACTCCCAGAAAAACTCCCACCGGGAGAAAAAATGGAAGAAACCTTGGGAGGAGCAATTCAGAGAGGGATCCCCTCCTCCAGAGACGGTTGGTAAGAGAGAGGAGCAGAACACAAGCTAAACATAGTCATACAGTGTCAATGGGTTTTGAAACACCAAAATCCATTGTTCGGCTTTATAGACGTTGGATGGGACCGGGAAACTCGCTGTTGGCCGTCATGGAGACTGGATTCCGGGTGACGACCTGGTTCAGCGTTGGCAGACCGACGACCAAGCAGGTCCTGACAGCTCAAACCCCCCACACCACAGGGAATGTGTGGGGGGGGACAGAGAGGAGAGCAGGGATTAGAGAATGCCAGGAGCAGCTAACAGTTACAGTCAAAATAGAATGAGATCCCCACCGGTCAAGTGTGGACTAGTGCAGCAATTTAACAGAGCAAAAAGGGTATTTGATGCAGCCCCACACACCAAAACAACGACAGCCCCCCTCAGTTGGAACATGAAATCTGTTCCAGGGGAAAGAACTCTAAAGTAGGTTATACTTATACGAATAAGGATGAAAACAGCCAGTCCCCCGTTGTCTCCAACTAGTAATAAAAACTATAACAGTAACAATATACAGCAACGGAACTATAATAATAATAATACTAACAATATACAGTAACAGGTTTACTTTATTTGTAACATCTAGCTGGGCAATGTGAACATAAGCTATAATTAAAATTTAAAAGTTACATGTGATACACACATAGGCAAGCACACATCCCAGGTTTACATAGAAAGTACACACATACTTCCCTTTAACAATCATAGAATTGACTAAACAAGAACGTTTTTAATCTAGTTTTAAATGTCGAGACAGTATCAGCTTCCTTAATTGAGATGGGTAATTTGTTCCAAAGAAGAGGTGCTCTATATGAGAACGCCCTACCTCCAGCAGTTTTTTTCTTAACTTTGGGTATTACCAGATAGCCGGCATTTTGAGATCTTAGAGACCTTGCGGGGCAATAGGGTGCAAGGAGACCGGAGAGGTACAGTGGTGCCAATCCATGCAGAGATTTGTAAGTTAGTAGTAGAACTTTGAAATCAGCTCTGGCTTGGATAGGGAGCCAGTGTAAAGAGATAAGAGTCGATGTTATATGATCAAACTTTCTAGTTTTAGTCAATAGTCTAGCAGCAGCATTTTGCACCCGCTGTAAGTTTTTTAGGTAGGTAATTGGGAGGCCAGAGAACAACACATTGCAGTAGTCCAATCGGGACGTAACAAAAGCATGTATTAGTTTTTCAGCATCATCCTTTGAGAGGAATTTTCGTATTTTGGCAATATTACGTAGATGGAAAAATGCTGTTCTGGTGATTTGCTTAATATGGTACTCAAATGAAAGGTCTGGGTCCATTGTGACTCCCAGATTTACTGTTGCTAATATTCATAATAGTCTTCCCTATACTATGGTTTGAAAAGGTGATTGCTCCTGTATGATGCCACTAGTGGAAACAATAGGAGAGATAAAGACAACACCGCTGAGATGAGCAAAACGAACTAGTATTGAGAACTGGATTTAATAACTGAAAATTAGTGGTTGGAATGGATAATGTTTACTTTGCTGTTCCCTATGGTTAAAAGATGCAATGTTTTAACATCAGTGACTATCTAAAAGGAAAGATAGCGATTATGAAAAATTTGTTTGCTCAACTAGAAGTTCATACTGATAACATTGATTTTATTTTTCTGGGAATGCTAAAGCAGATGTGGCAGCAAAAGACGCAGCCATACAAGATGTCTTAACATTAGGAAATGCGGATGACACTGTCTTGAGAGATATGCAAGGAGTGTCACCAAAATGAGGGGTTATGTAAATTCACAGAAGGAACTTGTGATACTAAAGAATCTATTTCGTTATGCTACAATATTGAGCCATGAGATTAATCATGTCTCAACAGGAGGGAGTGATAACGAAAGAGTGTCTACAGCATATGGATTTACAAACTATTCAAGAAAAACTTTAAGAAAAAACTTTTTTAGCATACCCCGATTTGAGTGAGAACAAGATATGCATGAACTTTATTGAGCTAAAGAAATGTAACGTTTAAGGAATGGGCCAACGACGAGTCAGTTGCTTTCAACTGACCTCTGTGAGAATGTAATTTTAATTGCTGTGTAGTCTACTTCTTCTGAAATTCGCAGACAGGAGAGAGATGCTGTCTCAATCCAGTGAGAGGTCCCTGACCTAAGGAGACTGGATTGTGGGGACCGATTTTACACGTTAAATCCTGGAAAATGAGCCGAGGTGAACGGGGTCATTCCTGGCTAGTGTCAGAGGAAATGGCATGGTACACGTGAGTCAAGCGTGCATTTTGTTTGACGTCAAATTAAGGAAAACTCTGTGCTGTGCCTATAGTACAGTGCGTTGAGGTTGCCTATAGTACAGTGCGTTGAGATTGCTGTTTTGATCAACTAGACTACATTTTCTATGAGAAGATTACACAATCACCATGCACACAATCATGGCATCAGTTTCAGCAAATTGGACTTTGAGAAACAAGGGGAATTGTCATGGGGATGACATTGCGTTTTCTATGTTTTGTGTGTTTGTGGACAAACGTATGAACAATTCTAAATGGTGCTATGACTACGGATATAATGATTTAACTATTTAATTGATAACAATGCAAATGGTAAAGAGATTCAGAAGTGAAGTTTTAATCTTGAGGAAAGTAAACAATGTTTTCTGTGGAATAAACTTTAGGTACAAACACTCCTATCATGATACGTTCTACCAGTTACGTAAAGATGTTCCAGCTGATTTGTTATGTTCCAGGGCAGAAGTTTGAATGTTTTGAGAACAGTGATAGACTGTCGGAAGAGGAGATAACAAAACTGTTTCATTTGTGACTTAATGAAGTATTATTTGGGAGTTGCATTAAAGTTTAATGTTTTGTTTTTGAGAAACCTATTTGTACTACAGAAAGTTGATATTAATTTTAAAAGAAACCGAAATTGAGCATGTAAAGAGATTTCAGGATTTGTGCCAAAGTGATGTGTCTTATCATGCAGAGGTTGTAAAAGAGTTAGCAGCAGGCTGGAGAGAAATGTCTGTTGACCAAAAGTCCTGGCCGCTCTGTAGGAGATCAGATTCGGGGGAGCTTATTTTGCAATCTATAAAATGGAGATAAGTTTGACCGGGGGAGCACACCTGGAGACAAAATCTGGGGTGACTTAAGGGTTAAACAGGTTTTTGTTTGGTTGAATGATGACTCCCTGACCTGAGAGAAATGCTTATCACCTAAACTAGAGAGGAAGAGCACAATCAGAGCCTGTCTTAGAAAAACCTGACTGACAGTCTACTGAATGTTTGATGGTTTTAGAGATGACCATGTTGACAACAAGTAGGCATGTTTTTATATCCTGATAATTTCTGTATCGATTTCTTTGTTACAATCTTTGTTTCTATTTGAATTTATGTGAAGGAGATCTGAGATGAGGTCCAACGCATCAGACATCAAATGACCATTCTGCTTCGTGATGACGGGTTTTACCCAATACCATGGGCTTCCGTCATGTCCAAGCATTCACACCACAATGCTGTATAGTCTTATTGAATATGACGTATTTTTTATTTTTATGAATTGTTTTGATTTTATGTATTTTTGATTTTATTGGCTGTGTGTAGGCGTGGTTTTGGAATAACACCTTTTATTCAGGATAAACAGGAGGGATATGTTGGAAAAATTGAAGATGTAACTGTTATCCTGTAATAAGAATGATTCTGTGTTCAGCATTCCTTGCCAGCAGAGAACCCTCTCCCCACATGATCTATAGATGACACGAGGCTTACGCAGACAAACTGACCTAGGTTGACCATTAGTATGCTAGAGGTGCAATAAATGTGTTAACCTTATCTGTGCTGAGTGAATCATATGGTCCAGCCTAGGGTCAGAGAACTCTGTAAGTTTCCACGTGCACGCGCACTCTGTTTCTGGGATCGATCATATTGACAGCTGATATGCAGGGGAGGAGACTTCTCACCAATATATAGTCTTACTTGAAGACTTGTGAACCAGACAAACTTTGTAGCACAATGGCGTGTGATGTTTTTGTCTCCTTGTGGGCCGGCCACAAGCAATAAAGCTTTCTTAAACTTGTTCACCGACTGACTGTGCAATGCTTGATAGATTAATATTTCTGACAATCACCCCAGGGGAAACGTTCAGTGTGAGCGCTTCAATAGAACACTGGCCATGGATGGCATATAATGTGACCCCCCACTCTACGACAGGGTACTCACCCTATTATGTGCTTTTTGGCATTGACCCTCACCTTCCCATTGATGCTCTTTTAGGGCAGGAGTCTGCTGTTGAGCCCCGTCACGACTGGCTAGCTATACATCAGAGGCATCTGAAAATCCCATGCCAGGGCCTGTGAGCAGAAAGCAGCTGAACGAATCTCCAGGTGTAATGAGAACATGTACTGCCCCCCTATTGAAATAGGCCAGAGAGTTTATCTGAGGAACAGACCCCCAGGCAGAAATAAAATCCAACATGCCTGGAAACCCACCCCTCACCGAGTGGTGAACGTACAAGGGACCACGTATACAGTCGAACCAGTTGAAGGAGTACCTATAAAGAGAGTAAACAGAGTTGACATTAGCCCTTGTGTGCCCATGCCTGTTTTCATGCCGCAGCAGGGAAGCAGATGCCGGAACACATCCCCAGCTGCCATGCAAGAGACCAGTACACACCCAGGTGAACCTGTTGATGATGATGGTGTAGTGGTGGAACAGGTGACTGTCCCTAGTCTTGGCCCTGGTCTGAGTGGGAATCAGCCCTCCTGGATGAATCCGAAAAAATCAGGCCATATAACGTTGTGCGCAGTCCAGACCCCAAGCTCGCTGAGGAACATGCAGAGCCTGGCCGTGATGGAGAATGGCTTGAACCAGACCCTGAGCCTGACGAGGAGCATCAGAGGTCAGAGCATGATGGTGAATGTCAGGAGCTTGGACCAGTGCTTGATGAAGATCCTCCCACACCTGAACTGGAATCCAAGTCAGCATTGGGATCCAAGCCTGAATCTGTCCCAGGGTCAGTTCCCAACCCCCGTAGAAGTCAGAGGTAAAATGCAGGCCAACATTCCAATATGCATCATGAGCCAAAGTCAGTGATAGACTCTAGTCCAGCTGCAATCTCCCAGATGATCGCTACTTTAGGCACAGCATTCTTTAAGGAGGTTGCAAGAGAAGTTATTAAACTATTAGTAGTCACCGAGGCCATTGACTATTAAGCAGGGGAGAATGTTACGAGGTCATATTTTGAGGTTGTTCATTTCCTCACAGTTGTAATGGGACATGTCTCCTTTAAATGCCAGAAAACTACATTGACATCATGGGGTAGTTCCTTGATTGGTTTTGTAGTGAATTCTGGGTAATTGGACAGGAGTGAGAACGTGGTGCATCAGAGAAGGTGGCTGACTTGAGGGAGAGTTGGTGGTTCTTGCTTAATATTGCTTGTAAGTGGGACATTTGTCTTGAAATACTGCAATAGCAATGCAATAGTGTATATATTTGATTACTATGAAGGGATGAGTTTGTTTTGTAAATAATGTTGAATGTAAAATGTGAATGTAGATTTTGGTCACGTGAATTAGCCCAGTCGCTAATCATGAACATTCGCGTCATTCGTAGGTGTCACTAATTTAAGTGTACATTTGTAAAATGCAATCCCGTTTTGGTTTATGGAGTGAATAATGTGAGGTGATGTAGTTAATGTAAAAGTTCATGTATTTGGCTAGGAAATTAAGTTGTATACAGGCTGTATTAAAGTGAATTGTGTCATGTTTCACCTAGCAGATTTAGCCATACTGGTATCCTGTGAGCACACGTGTTGAGGATCTAGATGTGTGCGTGTTAAGAGCATGTACGTGTTGGTATTGTTTCTTTGAACACACTGGTGTATATTTTAGTTTTATGTATTTGATGTTAGTGGTAATGATGTTTTTGTATTTGTCTACTCTCAGCATCACCACTACCGTTTTGCACTGCTGAAAGCTTACTATTTCTTTTAATTTCTGATACGGCTATTTGGGCTAGAGTTTTGGGATAGGTTTATCTTGTGTACCTGTTAGGTTATCATATAAATCTATCAGATAGAGAACCTTTGCTCTTTAGTTAGTTGTTCTTGTGTATTTTTATTCCCCGCCAACATAAGCAACACCATCACTGTACATTAGCTAACTAGAGCACTAGCACCATAACCAGCATTCAGCAGGCTTACATTTAGTCTGTCAAGTTAGTTCTAATTATTGATGTTTGAAGGCATACAAAGTGAATCTTCTCTTATTAATACATCTGATTAGAACCAAGTGCTGGTTGTGTATGCCGCACTATCTGATCAAAATTCTCGCTACGAGTTTGGCAAGAGGGTGGAACGTAAGGGACATACCCTTTCCGAAACTTGTAAGGTCGTAATTGTTGGTGAAAGACCAAGAGAAACTCGAACAGGGCAAAAACCCGGACAATTTTTGAATCCCTGCCGGACGCGTTTTTTAGGTCTCGAAAAGAGGACATGTCCGGGTAAAAGACGACGTCTGGTCACCCTAACTTAACTGCAGGTAGCTAATAACTTTAATGATCATACTACTGTTGCTTGCCATGTCCTAATACTTTTATTCCTTCACAGGTTTTTGGAATTTCCACTGTAGTGTTAAGCCACTACTTGTGTTGCCTCTCCTGTGTGGCCAGGTAATGTCATGTCCGTAACGTCAAAGCTTCCCTGTTCCCATGTGTAGCTGCCTGGCTGAGCGGTTAGGGAATCGGGCTATTAATCAGAGGGTTACGGGATTGATATCCGGCCGTGCAAAATGACGTGTCCTTGGGCAAGACACTTCACCCTACTTGCCTCAGGGGGAATGTCCCTGTGCTTACTGTAAGTCGCTCTGGATAAGAGCGTCTGCTAAATGACTAAATGTAATGTAAATGTACATCCAAATGCTGCACAGCCAACCATAATTTCTCCCGCCTGGCCAACGACCTGAATGAGTTCTACTGTAGATTTGAAAGACAATTGGACAGTCCTGAACAACCCCTTTCCACCCGTGAGGCCTCCCCCCGTCTACAGTAACGACCCTCTCCTTTCAGGAGAGAGAAGTGAACAAACTGTTCAAGAGACAGAACCCCCGCAAAGCAGCTGGGCCGGACTCTGTCTATCCAGCCACCCTCAAGAACTGCGCTGACAAGCTGTCTCCGGTGTTTACCTACATCTTTAACACCTCCCTGGAGACACGTCATGTGCCAGCCTGTCTCAAGTCATCCACCATCATCCCTGTGCCCAAAAAGCCCAGGCCAACTGGTCATAATGACTACAGACCCGTCGCCCTGACCTCTGTGGTAATGAAGTCTTTTGAGCGCCTGGTGCTGGCACACCTTAAATCCATCACAGACCCTCTACTGGACCCCCTGCAGTTTGCTTACAGAGCCAACAGGTCTGTGGACGATGCAGTTAATATATCCCTCCACTTCACCCTACAGCACCTGGACTCCCCAGTATCCTACGCCAGGATCCTGTTTGTGGACTTCAGCTCTGCCTTCAACTCCATCATCCCCGCTCTGCTTCAGGACAAGCTCTCCCAGCTGAACGTGCCTGATTCCACCTGCAGGTGGATCACAGACTTCCTGTCTGACAGGAAGCAGTGCGTTAAGCTGGGAACACAAGTCTCTGATTCCCGGTCCATCAGCACTGGATCTCCCCAGGGCTGCGTCCTTTCTCCTCTGCTCTTCTCCCTGTACACCAACAGCTGCACCTCCAGCCATCCGTCCGTCAAACTCCTGAAGTTTGCGGACGGTCACCATTGGGCTCATCTCTGGTGGAGACAAGTCCGACTATAGGTGGGAAGCGGACAACCTGGTGACCTGGTGCAGCCAGAACAACCTAGAGCTCAATGCTCTCAAGACAGTGGAGATGGTTGTAGACTTCAGGAAGAACACAGCCCCACTCACCCCCATCACCCTGTGTGACTCCCCAGTCAACACTGTGGAGTCCTTCCGCTTCCTGGGAACTATCCTCTCCCAGGACCTCAAGTGGGAACTGAACATCAGCTCCCTCACCAAGAAAGCACAACAGAGGATGTACTTCCTGCAGCAGCTGAAGAAATTCAACCTGCCAAAGTCGATGATGGTGCACTTCTACACAGCCATCATTGAGTCCATCCTCACCTCCTCCATCACCATCTGGTACGCTGCTGCCACTGCCAAGGACAGAGCAGGCTGCAGCATATCATCCGCTCTGCGGAGAAGGTGAATGGCTGCAACCTGCCTTCCCTCGAGGACCTGCACACCTCGAGGACCCTGAGGCGAGCGAAGAAGATTGTGGCCAACTCCTCCCACCCTGGACACTCCCTGTTTCAGTCACTCCCCTCCGGCAGAAGGCTGCGGTCCATCAGGACCAAAACCTCACGCCACACAAACAGTTTCTTCCCTTCCGCTGTTAGCCTCCTCAACAAGGCCAAGAGCTCACACTGACTTTTATGACTTCATGTCTTAAAACTATTTACATTTTGCACTACATTCAATTCCTGTAATATTTGTATTTTATATTGTATTTTGTAGTAAATTGGCAACTTATATTTTATTTTATTGTATTCCACTTAGTACTGCTAGTTTATGTATCCTTAATATAGTTAGACCACATATTTACATTTTAGATTCCTATATGTTTATTGTATGCACCTTCCTGCCAAAGCAAATTCCTTGTCTGTGCAAACTTTCATGGGGAATAAATCCCTTTCTGATCCTGATTTGCCATCTCCCTGTTGTCTTATAGGATAACATAAAGTGCAGGAGCTTAATACATTTTGTTCTGTATTTCAACCACTATATTGATGTTTGTGTGCGTGTCTAGTCTGAGGTTTGTGAACAGACAAATCAACGGATATAGCACTTCAAATAACAGGAGTGGAAGACCATGGGTGGGGAAACAATCTTTACCCACAATACTGACGTCTGGAGTCTAGTATGGGAGGCCCCTCACTGACAATGCCTGTTTGTTCAGTACCCCCACTGAAAGACACTACAACACTGGTGAGGGTAGAATGGCACTAGAAAGACACTGCATTATTTGTGTTCAAGATGGGGGACTACAACTACAGTGATCTCCTAATGGGGAGAAATAACTAAACAGCAACACTAGTGAATAGAACGGGGAACCACAATCAAACCGAGACCCTACCCTCAAGGGCGACCTACCCTAGACAGATCCTCTACACCAGGGGTGTCGAACTCCGGTCCTCGAGGGCCGCTGTCCTGCATGTTTTAGATGTTTCCCTGCTCCAACACACCTGATTCAATTAAAAGGATTGTTATAACGACCATTCATTCGAATCAGGTGAGCTGGATCAGGGAAACATCTAAAACATGCAGGACAGCGGCCCTCGAGGACCGGAGCTCGACACCCCTGCTCTACACAATAAATGGGGGGGGGGGGGGGGGGGCTGCTCACTGGAAAAACTAAAACTACAAGGGAAGACAAGGGATGAAAAAAATAGCATGTTGGGGATGTCCGTTCCTGTATCCGGACCACGGCAGGAACTTAATTAGCACCACAAAAGTTAAGAACCCAAGGACCGCTGTCACCGCCACTTCCAACCTTGACGGTGGCAGGCTGGGGATGGCTCTGCGTGGTCGGCGGCTGGTTCGACTCAGTCCCTCTCCAGTGGTGGCGGCAACAGGGAAAAGGTGCACAACAAAGCATCTTTTAGGTTACATAGTACAACGCAAATTACACAACAATTTGGTGGCTAGGACACGTTCTTTACGAGAAAGGGCACAGCCCCTAGAAGCACAGCACAGTGTAGACAAGTCGCTCCAGTCGGCTTGTCATAGAACCCTCTGGTGATCCCTTTGATGGCTTCATGTTCCTGTGTAATGGATGGAATCGCGCAGGAAAAAGGGACACAGAAAAAATCCTTCTCCTTACTGGCTGTTTAACGTTGACGAAACTAAGGAGATCATCGTTGACTGCAGGAGGAGCCAGCCCAGTCATACACCCCTCCTCATAAACAACACAGCAGTAGAGAGACTCAGAAGCACCAAGTTCCTGGGGGTACAAATAACAGACACTCTGACCTGGTCCCATCACACCAGAGCTCTTGTAAAGAGAGCTCAGCAGCACATGCACTTTCTGCAATGGATGAAGAGAGCACTCCTCCCCACTCCAATTCTAACCGTCTTCTACAGAGGTACTATAGAGAGCATACTAACCAACTGCATCTCTGTTTGGTACGGAGCTTGCTGTGCCTCTGACTGGAAGTCCCTGCAGATGAGGTGATGAGGACAGCGGAGAAAATAGTTGGGTCCTCACTTCCTCCAATACAGAATATTGCAAAGAAGCGCTGTCTGACCAGGGCTCACAACATCAACAAGGACACTCCCACCCGCACCATGGAGTGTTCTCACTGCTGAACTCTGGAAAAAGGTTCCGCAGCTTTTGATGCAGAACAGCCAGGTTCTACAACAGCATTATCCCACAAGCCATACCACTGCTGAACAATACTGCTTCACTGAACTTTGTAATATAACATGCATTTTATACATACATTTTAATATATTTTTTTTATACATGGCTTAATATATATAACTGGATGCAAAATATGTAATATACATTTTATACATAGTTTTTATACATAGTGTATATACCCATAAATTTAAGTAAGCACCTCACTGCACTATCCTGAGCCTATTGAAACAAAATGTTGTTCTTTGTTACTGTAAAGTGAAAATGAATGACAATAAAGGTGACTGAACTGAACTTTATCAATCCGAAGAACGCTATGAACGTACTTGCGTCCTTGCGAGAACGGTCTTGCAAGACCGTAAGGACTGAAAATGAATTGAGATCTGGGTTTTCTTGGCTATTGCACAATACCCTGGACTCGCTAGCTAGGTTATAGGAAAGTCGGAGCAAATTTACAAATTCGCCGTTTCATCAATAAAATAAGCACATTTTCAGTGACTACACTGCCCATTTTTCGTCAAATTTTAATTCAGATGCTGATTTTCATGTACCGTTTAGATGAAATATGAATAGTAAAAACTCAAAGTTAGGAAGTGTGTCCGCCTCTCCTGACATCTTGCAAAATAATATGCGTTCTCGTTGGTCACCATCCGATGCATCTTCGATAAAAGGGGCGGATCAAGAACATTTCTGGGCAAGGGCGTAGGTTTGGGCCGAATCCCAATACTCCCCCTTACCCCTTACCCCTAGCCCTTAGTTTACCCCTAGCCCTTGGCCCTCGAAACTGAGGGGTAAGGGCTACATATCCCTAAGAAATGGGATGCCACTTGGTTACGGGTACGTCATCAAGCACGTATCGATATCTCCAAAGCAAGTAGTGTTATGCACTGATATCAAACGAAATTCGCTGCTAATGGAGTTTACTTAAATCTGTAGACATGCTAGTCAGAGACATGCGGGACTGTTGTGCAAATCAGCACTGTAACATTAGCGTACCAAACTAGCAATTTTTTTAAACGTTTCAACTCGGAAAATAGTTGCAAATATATATGTACAGGATTGTGTACACCACAAAACAAGACTGTCATGATTTTTTTATCAATTAATGAAGCCGAAAATATTACATTTATCTGACTCTCTGGATGATATGGCCACCATTGTTGCAGGTCGCACAGTCTTCACATAGCCCTTGGTTTCAAGTAAGCTCCCGATCTTACTTGGTTTTAGGGGTGTATACCCCTTTGTCTTAGCCCTACCCCTAGCTCATAAAGAGTATTGGGATACCACTAGCTCTCACGGGAACGCGCAAAACTAGGGGGAAGGGGGAGTATTGGAATTCGGCCTTGGTCTCAGCTTTGGTAGGGACACTGCCGGCCCCCTCCTCCCCCCAACCCCCTCCTCCCCCAGGTTTTATGGAGCTGTACTAGGCCTACATCATCTGTACTGGACTTCTGAGCAATGAAATAATTAATTATATTTGGGCATCCCAATTTATAGCACCTTTTTACTACCTACAAGTATGAATGATAACATTCATGGGTAAGATTGTCTAAACATCCCTTAAAAAACAGCAGTTTAATGCAATCTTTACCAAAATGGACTATTCAACTTCTCACCTGAACCCCTGACGGTGATTCATCACCAACCTGCTCTACATCTGTAGCTTCAGGGTGCTGTTTTTCCTGCACAGTAATTCATCAATTTAATACAGACACTAACCATGCTTAGTTTACTGCTGACATTGGTCGAGATTACAGGGATAGCCATATTACTATCCAAGGGATCTACTACTTATTACCAGTTAATATCACTTTTGAGTTGCTAGCCTGCTGGTACTAGGCGAAACTAGCACGGTCCCATTATGTGGGTAGGTTAGCTTTATTCTTCTGGCTTCAACAAGACCAGCTGCTGCTAACACACTGGTCAAAATATTGGAGGGATAGATTTAATAAAAGCAAAAGTTACATGCTCTACTACAATAACAACTTTCAAAACATGTTTACATTGTAGAATGGGTGGCGATGTAAGGCTAGCAGGTTTGCACTGTGTGGGTCGTTTTCTGTTAGCTAACCAACAACAACCTTCTTGATAGCTAGTTACTCTCTGGGTGGTGAAAAAACATCTCTTCTTTTTGTGTGACATTTCCGATCTACAAAGCACAAAAGGGTCAAAAATATCAATGCTGAGACCAAACAAAATTCTAATATGAGCATTTATTATTTCCTGGCGTATTTAGTAGTTTACAGTGTCAGACTACTGACAGCTCTCTTTCTGCAAGTCAAGATTCACTAAGTGTTTCTGACTGCCACTTAAGCCAATTAAATGACATCATCTTGTCTCGCAAGCTCTAGGGCACATTGGTTAACTTGAAAATGTATTTTTCACTTTTCTGGGCGACGAACAATAATAAGAATTCGTTTTGAAAATATATTGTGCAAAATATTTATTTCTGAATCGATACAAATTGCAGCACAAAGGAGTTCGCTAAAATATTGTTGGGGACAATTTTGTCATCTTAAAATATTGGTGGGGAGTAGTACCCAGCGTCCCCCCCTAAACCTATGCCCATGTTTCCGGGTATTTTTGGCGTTCTTGGTGACTTGTGTCAGAGAATGGATGTTGATCAATCCACGTTTTTTTCCGTTCTTGTGTTCTTGCGAACTCATTTGATGTCATCTTTCATTGCTCAAGTACGGTTCCAATCCAAAGAACACAAGCAGATTGCGCACACTGTTATACTTCAGTTGACGTTGTATTTACAAAACCTGCAGGTCATCGGGTAATCAGCGCCTTTCTCCGCCCACCATAGCCTACCGTACATTGCGAGCATTAAAACCCGCAATTGAATGGGCGTCCTTCTCTCTTTCTATCATGGATCAGCCACCAAAGTCACAACAAAGATGACTGTCTGAAATGATCCTGATGCCAATATTTGTAATGTAGCGAGGAGTTTAGCAACTGCTGGAATGGAATGTGAACGCTGAGTCGGAGATTCAATGTATTCTTTGATTTCATGGGCGGAGCTAGTTCAGGCATGGAACTCGGGCCATATTACCCATCGCCGTGTTCTCAGCCCATAGGCGTAAGCTTGATAGGCTGCGCTATAAAGTCGCACACATGCACGCACACACGTCCTCGATTACACTTGTATTCTGCGCTGCTGCCATTGCTGGTCGCTCCCCGTTCTCTGTGTTGTGTTGGCCTGTCTGTCGTTCGCATTTCCCTGTCTGTCTCTTCGGTCCCGTACGCCGTGTGCGTGTTTTGGGGATCTGAACAAAGGTTTCGAGCTGCTTTCGGTTGATTCTCCATCCGAAAAGCCCTGCACCGATGGGGTCGGTGGAATTCGGGGCGCCGAGTCAGGTGCAGTCCCGTTTGGCCTTGTCGACCAACAAAGGACTGTCCGTTGTACAACATGGGGTTCGGCCACTTGGAGCTGTTTGTTCCTCGAGTGGCAAGGCGTTCCTTCCGCTCCCCTGCATGCTGCCCGGGGAAGGCTCTGGCGAAGGGCGGCTCCATTTCCCGTGCTGCTGTTGTGCTGTCCAAAAGGGGGCTCGCGTTCAGGAGCCGACCACGAGCAGTCGCGGCATATCTGGCATATCCGAGGAGCGACATTTGCAGGTAACATCGTGAATCACGTTCAGGTTTTCTCGGTGCACTGACCTAGGTCAGTTGGACAGGCGTCTGATCGAGTGCGGGGGTGTAGGGTTGGACATATCGTGCAAGGACAATGTAATGTGCACGCTTCTCAGTTTACAATAGGGGCATTCATGCTTTGCTGCACAAGCCCGCATTCGAAGAAGCAGCCAGAGTTCGCTAGGTAGCTGCTAGCCATTAGTAGGGTTACTGTTACTAAGCCGCCCTGTTCGTCACTGCTTGACCGAGCCGAACAGAAGTGCTTGCTGTATTCGCGCCGTTTAAATTGATTGTTAGAATCATGGAGCAGATCCAATCTACTCGCTCGTTTGATGACGTCCTTCAAATCCGTGCAGCGGTATTATGAATACAGCGGAAGCACTGGAGTACATTGTCCTTGTGACATTTTAAGTAGCCTAACAATGGAGACGGCAAACGTTGGCGGTTAATAGCAGTAATAGTTTACTAGGATGCGTCCTGTAAAGGAATGAATACACAATGCTAATCCTGCTGCAATTCCATATACTGCTAGTTATGTCTCTTACTTATTAGAGACGCATATAAAGTCCCATGACATGCTGTTTTGAATGCTTTATGCAGGCCGTAGCGGTCCCCTAATATTGTAGCCTATCTGCATGTTATGTGACATCCTAAGAGGAACATGTTCAATTGGAGCATTGAGCTGTGTTTTCTCAAGGCAGAGAAGAATACCCTGTCCGGTTACACCTTTAGATATACCATGTGTACTGACAATGCTGAACATGTGTCTGATGTAATCCATGCGTCAGAAATGAGTAACGATAATGATGAACCGAGAAGCTTGTGAGACGGTCTGCATGAAGCCAGCTATACTGATTGCAATAAGTATCTGCAAGCTGCAGGTAGCCTGCAGGGACGCTTCCCCGATCTGTGCCCTCGTCAAAGGGCAAGTGAATACCGTCAACCCCTGCCTAGCTACGATATTCTTATACATACCTTGATGCGTTCTCTGAGCCCTCTGCCTGTAAACATGTCTGTGCTGTGCCCTTTGCAGGGTGCACCGTTTCGAGTCCCACAAGCTGCAAGCTCATCATGCAGCCTTCTGGGGAGCCCGTCTCTCCGTCTTGTAATGAGCGGTGCACGGAAGCAGCCGGCTGAAAGCAGACAAACGTCTTCCTAACACTCCACCTTTACTGCACAAACTACCACTGAGACAGGGGTGGTTCGTGCTAAGTCGACACCCTGCTCAATAGTGTTTCTCGGGTTCTGCGTTGTAAAGGTACCCCCACTGTGATGGTCCACACTAACTACCTTTTGTCCCCTCTCCTTCATGCGCCAGTACCTGCTGTACCGCCCCGGGCGACACCTGATGAGCCCCTGTTTACCAGGCCACAACCAGATCGTGGCTCACGTAACTCCACTATGTTCTGTGCAAGTGCTATGGCCTGTCCCCGGAGCCGTATACGGCGTATTCCTTCCGGATCAGGGCGGCTGCTTCTGGTGTCCACATCTGCGCTGGACGTCGTGGAACTCATGAGCGCTTGAGAACAGAGACCGGGACCGCGTCAGGCGATGCTTGCAGCCGGTACACAATAGAGGCTTGCATTGGATAACGCTCTGTGACTATCTACTCTAGAACGAGCAGCTGAGCAGGCGCTCAAGAAGAAGCCGAGCAGGCGCTCAAGAAGAAGCCGAGCAGGTGCTCAAGAGAAAGCCGAGCAGGCGCTCAAGAAGCCGAGCAGACGCTCAGGAAGCCGAGCAGGCGCTCGAGAAGGTGCTCAAGCTGAGCAGGCGCTCAGGAAACCGAGCAGGCGCTCGAGAAGGCGCTCAAGCTGAGCAGGCCTCCAAGCTGAGCAGGTGCTCGAGCAGGAGCTCGAGAAGAAGCCGAGCAGGAGTTCGAGAAGAAGCCGAGCAGGAGCTCGAGAAGCAGCCGAGCAGGAGCTCGAGAAGAAGCCGAGCAGGAGCTCGAGAAGAAGCCGAGCTGGAGCTCGAGAAGAAGCCGAGCTGGAGCTCGAGAAGCAGCCGAGCAGGAGCTCGAGAAGCAGCCGAGCAGGAGCTCGAGAAGAAGCCGAGCAGGAGCTCGAGAAGAAGCCGAGCAGATGCTCGAGAAGAAGCCGAGCAGGAGCTCGAGAAGAAGCCGAGCAGGACCTCGAGAAGAAGCCGAGCTGGGACTCGAGAAGAAGCCGAGCAGGTCGCTCGAGCTGAGCAGGTCGCTCAAGCTGAGTAGGGCGCTCAAGCTGAGCGGGTCTGAGACCTCCGGTGACCAATGTCGTCCGCATGTATCCTGTGGTTGGGTGGCTTCATGGCTTCACCCACCACCGTCCCTTTCTCCCCCATGTGGTTTATCTGTTCTCCCCGTGGGGGATTTAACTTGTTTCTCCCTGCCTCATGTCATGCATGCTGCAGTGAAGGCAGGGAGCGCTTCCCCATGTACATCCATTCCGCCAATGTTAAACCATTTGTCATGTGTATGAATAAATGGTGAAATCAATCACGTGAGTGTCTTGACTGAATTCCAGTTACTATATTGCATGGCTGCTTAATCTGTAACGTGTAATGATTTAGTTTTCACTCAACTCAAAAAGTGTGATCCTTGTGGCAAAAATCCTTTGGCCTATGTCTTCGTCTTGCTCGGGCCACGGCTGCCATTTCACCAGGAGGCATATGCGCATCCTGGTTTACGCCAGCTTTTAAAAGGCAGATAATTTTCACCGCAAAATAGAGGTGTGCTTTCTAACATACACGTTTTTTTTATTCATACTAGGACTGTCCCTATTTTTAAATCAGCATTTGTTGTCAAGTCTAAATAATATTGCCAAATATGCTCAGATTTTACCATTCCATGCATGGCCGCGGAAACTAGTGGTGCTGAGGGTGCTGCAGCACCCCCTGACAGCAAGAGAATTTAAAATGATATGACTTCACAAATCTACCACAGTGGCACAGCCCCGCAGTAAATAACGATGGAAAACCAGGCTAAGAAACGTAAGGGTGGGGCTGAAAAATTGAGACAAAGAAATCACCTTCACTAGACAAGGTTTTACCAATGGAAAAATGGCTATGTTTATTTAACATAAAGCTCAACTTTTTTTTACTCAAATAAAGGCCAAAAAATTGGGCGCGCGCTACGGACACTCGCACTGATCCCACAAGCCATTGCGAGATGCCAGGAGAGCTGGAAAAACTTCACAACTGAGTTTTTACTTTTTCTTATTTCAGGTAAACGGTACCTGTAAATCAGCATCTGAATAAAAATGTGACGAGAAATGGGCAGTGTAGTAGCTGAATATTTTCTTATTTTATTCAAGAAACTTCTGATTTGTAAATTTGCTTTGACTTTTCGATAAGCTTCGATATAGGGTTTTTCAGTTCAATGCAGTGGATACGCAATAGTTCATGTTAGCCAGCTAAATTACAGGCTAGCATGAGCTACACAAAATGTAACTGCCGTTAGAGAGAACATTTATGAACTTTGAAGTTGACATTTCAAATGTCATACGTCATATGAATATGGCTCCATAGTCTCCATTACGAGTGTAAACTTTAACAAAAGTCGGAAAGGCAACAAATTCCAAAGGGGTCTTACATTTACGCATTTAGCAGATGCTTTTATCCAGAGCGACTTCCAAGAGAGAGCTTTAAAAAAGTGCATAGGTCACTGATCATAACAACGAGATAGCTACAAACATTGCGAGCAGCCAAAACATGAAGCCTACATTGTGAAAACCAAATGCCAAAGGGGAGAACCATAAGAGCACGCAGTTAAACAAGTTACAATTAAACAACATGAAACTCAAAAAGTGTACTTGTAGAAAAACAACCAACAGTAAAAATATTTCACAGCAGGTACAAGAATTTAAATCCGTTACAACTAACCAACAAGAGCAACAAGTCACTCAATGAGAGTCATTGTGATCCTGGAGGAAACTAATATCAGGTCCAGCCATGCATTCCTAAGTGCCGTTGTATTCCCGGAAAAAGTGCGTTTTGAGCCTTTTCTTGAAGGTGGGGAGACATTCAGTGTCCCTGATGGAGTTGGGGAGTTGATTCCACCATTGGGGGGCCAGACAAAAGAAGAGCTAGTGTGGGGACCGGGCGCTCTTGAGCGGTGAGACCACCAGACGGTTGTCAGAAGAAGACCGTAGGTGGCGGGTGGGGGTGTAAAGCTTGAAAAGAGACTTGATGTAGTCGGGTACAGTCCCGTTCACCGCTCGGAAGGTCAGTACCAGAGTCTTGAATCTGATACGGGCCGTGATGGGAAGCCAGCTGATACTCGCTTTTTTGGCGAAGTTCAGCTGGAGGTGGTGCTTGGTCATTCAGTCGGAGATGTCTGCGAGGCAGGCCTCGATCCTAGCTGAGATCCCGGATCAATAGGGGGAACGACAGGTACAGCTGGGTGTCGTCAGTGTAGCAGTGGTAGGAGAAGCCATGGGAGGTGATGATCGGTCCAAGCGAGGTGGTGTACAGAGAGAAGAGGGACGTCCAAGGACGGAGTCCTGTGGGGTCCTGACACTTTGCCTCCCCAGGAGACCTGGTAGGATTTTCCCGACAGGTAGGATGAGATCCACTGAAGTGCAGTGCCAATGATGCCCATTTCAGAAAGTCTGGCGAGCAGTATCTGATGGTTAACCGTATCAAACGCTGCAGAAAGGTCCAGCAGAATGATGACGGATGACGTTGAAGCCGCTCTGGCAGACTGGAGGGCAGTGGTGACTGACAGGAGGGCAGTTTCTGTGGAGTGGCCAGTCTTGAAGCCCGATTGGTTGGGGGGGGGAGGGGGGTTAAGAAGAGTCGAGCAGGTGTAAAAAAGTTTGAGGGTTTGAGGCAGAGTTAATTTTGTTCAGGAAGTAGTGAGTTTTAGCATCAGTTATGCGGGCAGAGAAGGATTTGAGGAGGTAGTGATACTTATCAAGGTCCATACCGTCTTTGGACTTGCGCCATCTCCTCTCAGCTGCCCGACGGATGGACCATTCTTCACGGATAACATCCGTGAGCCACGGGCAAAAGGGAGAGGATCGTTTAGGCCTGGTTGACAGGGGACAGAGAGAGAGGCGAGTGATGGAGTTAGTATGGATAACAGGGTGTTGGTGGCAGTGTCAGTGGGGTGGGACATGAACTCGCCAAAAGGAGGGAGGGAGGATGTTACAATGGAGGAGAAATGGGGGGGGATAGGGAGCATAGGTTGCGGCGGAAAATTTACGAGGGGAGGTAGTGGGATTAGGAGGGAGATCAGAAGTGATCAGAAATGTGTAGTGGGGTTACAGAAGTTAAGTCAGTGATACAGTTACGTGTCAGGATGAGGTTGAGCTGTTTTCCTGCCTTGTGGGTCTCCGGTGTGTTCAGCAGCGTCAGGTCGAAGGAGGTCAGAAGAGACTAGAAGTCAACGGCCTGCGTTCTTTCGAGGTGGATGTTGAAGTCCCCAAGGACTATCAGCGGTGTTCCATCATCCGGGAGGACGTTGAGAAGCATGTCCAGCTCCTCCACAAAGTCAGCTAGCGGCCCTGGTGGACGATAGAGGACAACTAAAAATGCTTTGATAGGATTAGTTAGTATCATGGTGTTCAAATGATTTGGCAGTAACAGAGAGTGGGGTGTATTGAATATGTGGGGAACGAAGCAAACCTGTCCCACCACCTCGCCCGGTTGAGCGGGGTGAGTGAGAGAACGAGTGGTTGACAGAGAGAGCAGCTGGAGTTGCAGTGTTCTCTGGGCGGATCCATGTCTCTGTCAGCGCAAGGGTGTGAAGTAAAGCATGGGATGCAAACGCCGGGATGAAGTCTGCCTTGTTCACAGCAGACTGGCAGTTCCAGAGCCCTATAGAAAGAGAGAGGGCGGAGAAGATCTGGATAGGTAGCTAAGATTAGAAGTGGAACGTATATACTTTGTGACATAACTACGTCTGTGAGTGTTGCAATGAATGAAACTGCTGAAGAAACACATGCTAGCTATGAATATGTTGTAGGTGGAATATAATACTAATACGTTGATACTTATCAGAAGAGGTGATCCGCCTCGTCGGCGATCCTCGGTGGACTCAGATACCTGTCTTTGGACTACCTGTCTTTGTTCGACCGAGTCTTCGTGCGCCGAGGCTGCCAGATTAGGCTGCCTCTGCAGTGCTAGTTGCTTACATATGCAGACAACAAGGCACGGCTGACAATGTCAAGATGGCAGTCGCAAAGTACACTCAGTAAGACACTATTCGCTCTGAGTCTGATTACAGAAGTCAGAGCTATTTAACCAAATTCTACAATGGCCCTAATTATGCAAACAAAGCCAGGGTCTCACTCGGCGGCAAGTACCCTGAAACTCAATCTCTAGCTAGCTACCTATTGACCAATTTAGCTGCTATACCCTTACCCTCTGTCACTGAGACAAAGTTTTAGCTAAACACAAATGAATGAAACAAACTCTGGTTACTTAAGCAGCTTGTACACTGCCCCAACAAACTCCAACAAATCCCAACATTTTAAAGTTGGCAGTTGTTGGCAGTGTTGCCAGGTTCGCGGTTTTCCCGCGGAATTGGGCTACTTTTGAAGTGTTGCCGCGGGTTGAATTTTTTGTCCGCTGGTTTGGGTAGACGTATTTTGCATGCAAATTACATAAATATCTTTATATAAAAATCCATATTTTAAATGAAATAATGTATTTATACCCAAATCCTACCAAACTGACTCCAGATTAGCATGTACACACATGGACATGGGACACGCCCACATACACACACGCACTTTGCGTGTACACACGTGCCTAATGCTCTCAGTTTCCTGAGAAAACCTCTTGAAAACTGCTTTTAATGCTTGCATACTAAAAAAATGGTGTTACTTTGTAGATAATACAATACATTTGGCAATGATAACAATGCTGTTGGACTTTAAAAGCAGTGTATATGGTTTGGCAGGGGCATATTTTGAGTTCTGATATTGGGCTGGTTTTTGGGCTGGTTTTATCGACCATTGGGCTGGTTTTGGGCTGGTTTTGATTGGTCATTGGGCTGGTTTTGTCACACAGACCTGGCAACCCTGGTTGTTGGTGATAGTCTTTATAATGTCCAGAAAACCAATGCCAGCTCCACACTGCTCAGACAGTAGCAGACCTTTTTCAGCTAGCTAATTACTTTTTCTGTGTGTTGTAGTATCATTTTAAGATCGACGTCGTTCTGCGTTATTTATTGTGTGATAATAATATTTAACTCACAAAATAAAATGATAACTATTGAAATTAAAAGTTTTGAAATTATTATTGTTTTAGACACAGAGCAATCATTCTGTCATACCCTATGACCCAATTTTCACGTCGCACGAAACGTTGACGTTACCGGACGGTTGAAGGAGAAAGCGAACTAGTGCATGGTAGTTTCTAGTTTCAAGTTAACATCAACAGTGCATCGGTTTTTGCTACCTAAATGTCCATGTTTTGAAGAACGATTAAGAAACGAGAGTGACGTAGAAGAAGAAATGGCAGGGCTATCTGGTGTGGATTTTTAAGGAGAGGAACATTGTGGTCAAGGAGGTCAACACTCCACCACTACGAGGGTGCTAACATAGTGCTATGGCAGCATCAGTGACATTAGCATGGACGCTCAGGATGGTCTGAGAAGACCAAAACTCCAGAAATATCCACCTCGCATGTTTGGAATCCAACAAAGGAGTTTTTGTAAAAGCAAGTTGGAATAGTTTGCGTTGGAACAGTTAGCTGTGTCATTAATGATCATTAGAATGCTGTCTGATTTGTTGCGTGCATTGATTGCAGTGTCGCTGAATACTCAATTCTGTTGATAAGCAACGAAGAGGCCCTATTTTGCTTAAGATTTTAAGATTTAGCCTTCTTCCTTTTTGTTTTTTTTTTGGGAACCGCCTCTAAAGAAATCAGAGACTCTTTAGCCTAGGTCTAGGACAAGCAGTCTGTCTGTGTGCTAGGTATAGGCCTACATAAGGTTCAATGTGATTATTGATGATTGTGAACTGGAATAAAGCATTTCTGGCTCTTTGACTGTTTTAGTTGATTATATCTGCTATTCCAAGATTCATTTCACTCTGTCTGACATGGTTGGCTAGTGGTCACCTGCGGACTCTAACATGCTGTATGCATTTTGTCAGTGACCGTCGCAGACCGTGCGCGTCCGTCGGAAGTAGCCTAGATAATGACAATATTAATACAATCGGTTTGTTTAGCGCTTTTCATGGACCCCAAGACGCTTCAGATAGCAAAAATGGAAACAGGTGATGCATATGGTTGGGAGGTGTTGTAGTAGAAAACCATGTAAAAGGCTATCACCATCGATCATTTCATAGCACCCTCGCTAAAACGCAGAGCTCCCCAGAAATCAATTTCTCATGCAGCCACTGCAATACACTGATACTTGTAGCCTACTAGATCAGGGAGCAGTGACCATAGTCTACTCTACCATGTTAGCAACTAGCAAGATAGGTTATATCTCTCCCTTGTATGTCGCTTTGGATAAAAGTATCTGCTAAATGACTAAATGTAAATAGGTTATTTTGTTAACAGATCAACATAGTAAAACTAGTTGGCTAGCTAGTCGCAATGTTTTTCATTGTGGCACTTTTGCTGTCTCGGTTGGAGTAGCCTATGCCTGACTCCTAACGTCGTACAGATGGGTTCTCTCTTCCCATCACTCCAGGAGTACATCTTCACATTCTTGGGTCCAGAAACCAGCCATTGTTGAGCCTAGTTGTCAAGGTAACGAGCTGGCAGAATGTTGGAGTTCGTTGGAAATTCCTCTACATTGGTCAGACATTCAGCAACTTCACCGGATCCGACTGAACATGTTGAACTCTCCCGACAGTACCCGACAATTACCAACACACACAAACTGCTGGCCCACACTGACCCGACTGTTGGTGTTTGTTGGCGTTTGTTGTAGAATGTCGGCGTTTGTTGGGGCAGTGTGCAAGCTGCTTTACAGTCAAGATGGCAGTCACAAAGTACTCTCTGTAAGACACTATTTGCTGGTTGGTTGGTTTTCATATCAGCCTACTTCAACACCACACCCTAAACTTTGTCAATCTGTTCACGAAAGCCTTGTGTACACAACTGTGAAGACGGCTAACATTTTCAGATTTAAAGGTCGGGTAGGTAAGTTGCGTGAAACTAGCTCTTTTAGCTACTTTTTGACACGATTTAAACCAAAATATCCTACCTCCTCCCTTCAAAGCCACTCCCGCAAAACTACAGTAACAAGCATTGAGTGGAGAGGCAGAGTGCACGCAGGTAGGTAAGTAGACAGACAGGGAGCCCGTCCAATCAATAGTCATAGAGTACCCCTTAATTATTGGTCGTGTTTATTATAGTATTGAGAAGCCCACAGATTTTGGAAAGATTTCGTATTACTGTCAAACCTTTATATGTATTGGTTGCTATCAAGACATGAAGTTACTTTCGGCAAAAACCCTCCAAACCATCGCGGCCAAACCCTCCATCTCCCATGACTTCTCAATCACCCTGGGATCTGCGACGGTGACCCCCTCATCCTCTGCCAGGAACCTTGGGGTTACCATGGATGACGAGCTCTCCCTCACGGCCCACATTGCTGCGGTCTCCCGGTCGTGTAGATTCACCCTCTACAACATTCGGAAGATCAGGAGATACCTGTCTGAGCACTCCACCCAGCTGCTTGTCCAAGCACTTGTCCTCTCCAAGTTGGACTACTGCAAATCGCTGCTCGCCGGTCTCCCATCATGCGCAACCCGCCCTCTTCAGAGGATTCAGAACGCAGCGGCCCGTCTGGTCTACAATCTACCCAGACGCTCCCACGTTACCCCGCTCCTCATCTCCCTCCACTGGCTACCCATAACGGCCCGCATCAGATTCAAGACCCTGGTACTGACCTTCCGAGCAGTGAACGGGACTGCGCCCGACTACATCAAGTCTCTCCTGCAGCCTTTACACCCCCACCCGCCACCTACGGTCTTCTTCAGACAACCGCCTGGTGGTCCCACCTCTCAAGACCGCCCGGTCCCAGCACAAGCTCTTCTCCTGCCTGGCACCCCAGTGGTGGAATCAACTCCCCACCTCCATCAGAGACACGGACTGTCTCTCCACCTTCAAGAGAAGGCTCAAGACACACTTGTTCCGGGAGTACAATGGTACTTAGGAATGGTTTACTGAACCCAACGCTAGTTTCCTCAAGGTTCACAATGACTCTTGCTTAGACTGTTGCTCTTGTTGGTTAGTGGTAGCTGATTTAAACTGTTGTATTCTTTTTTAGTTAATCCTATTTTTATTGCTTTCCTACAGGTACACCTGCACTTAGAGATTAATGTTGTGTAATTTTTAACTTGTTTAACTACATGCTCTTATGGTTTCTTCCCTTTAGCACTATTTTTTGGTTGTTCACAATATGTACTTCTTGTTTTTGACTACCCGCAATGCTGTGGGGCTATCTTGTTGTTATTATCAGTGACCTATGCACTTTGTGAAGCTCTCTCTTGGAAGTCGCTTTGGATAAAAGCGTCTGCTAAATGAATAAATGTAAATGTAAATATGGCATAAAGTGCTTCTCTGCAACAATGCCTACCCTGCCTTTAAGTTGGAGGGACCAAAACAACCCCAAGTTCAAAATCCAAGATGGCGCATATCAACAGTTGTGGAATATGTAGTTTGACTATACAATTCTGTATATTTGTGTCTCATTAAAATTGTCGTAAGCACAAGTGTTGACGCTGCCATATCTTAAAGGCTGGAATAGCCAACAGAAAGTACCATGATAGAGGAAAAAGACACACACACAGCCACTGGATTGCATTCAACTGGCATTACCCGAACCTTCACAGGCAGCAGTCATTTATTGATTAGATTAGGTGCACCTGTGTGCAACAGCACACAGAGGGCAACATCAAGAGCACATTCGAGAACACAAATGTTATGCAACAGTTTAACACCCCCACTTTCTCTTATACTCTTGATGTGATTGCACCAAACATAAAACACAGAAATTTCTCAATCCTTACAGGCTTAGTTAGAATATCTGCCACCATGTCTACTGTTGAACAATATTCAATGGAGACTTTCCCATCACTGATTGCCGATCGAACAAAATGATACTTGATATCAACATGTTTGCATCTTTGTCAACATACAGGATTCTTTGACAATGCAATAGCGCCTTGATTGTCCTCAAAAATCATCACTGGTACATAGTCACATCCATTGTCCATTGCACTCAATAACTGTACAAGATACATGCTTTCCTGGACTGTAGCTGACAGTGCCATATACTCTGCTTCACATGTGGATAAAGCAACTGTACGTTGTTTCTTAGATTTCCAGGAAATAACAAGCCCTGTCTCAGACAAACTAAAACAGTATCCAGTAGTACTTCTCCTATCAATATGATCCGCTGCCCAGTCAGCATCACTATATCCTACAAGTTTGAGATTTACGTCACTTCTTTTGTAACACAATTCCTGGTTCACAGTTCCCTTTAAATACCTCAAGACGTGTTTTGCTGTTATCCAGTGTGGTTCTTTTGGTTCAGATAAGTGTTGTGATAACTTACTGACCACCCAACTCAGATCTGGTCGAGTACATGTCATGAGATAAATCAAACTGCCAACAACTTCTCGATACATCTTTGGATTGACAGGTTCGCCGTCATTGTCAAATTCCAGTTTGTTTTCACATGGGGTTGATCTTGGTTTGCAGTCGGTCAAATCAAACCTCTCCGATATCTTTGTAATATACCTTTTCTGACTCATCTTTACTTCACCTTCTCTCTGTGTGAAGTCAATGCCTAGGAAGTGTTTAAGTTTACCAAGATCTTTCATTTTAAACTTAGCTCCCAACATCTCTTTCACATTTGTGACTGTTTGATTGTCCCTTGCTGCGATGATAAGATCATCGACCCAGATTAGTAATATTACCCTCTCACTTTCAGTTTGTTTACTGTACACACAGTGGTCGGCTGGATTTTGAATAAAACCATTGTCAGTTAGAAAATCATGCAACGTTTTATTCCAATTCCGTCCTGACTGTTTCAGACCATACAGGGATTTGTTAAGTTTACAGACTAGTTCCTCACCTGTCTCTGACTTAACTTTAAATCCTTCAGGCTGTTCCATATACACCTCACAGTCAATAGGTGCATGTAGATATGCAGTTTTAACATCCATCTGATGCAAGTCTAAATCATGTTGTGCTGCTAGCTGCATTAGACTACGCACAGACGTCAAATTAGCAGTTGGAGAAAAGGTTTCATTATAATCAATGCCTGCAACTTGACTATAACCTTTTGCCACATATCTGGCTTTGCATGTTTTTGTCTCATTTCCTGTTTCATCTAGATTTTCTTTTACTGTGTAAACCCATCTGCCCCCCACTGCATGTTTACCTTTTGGCAATGTGGTCAGAGTAAAGGTATCATTATCACTCAGAGAATCCATTTCCTCGTTCATAGCTTTAGCCCATAGATCTGAACTCGGTGAGCTCATAGCTTCCTTCAGGGTTTGAGGTACATCATATATAACTCTGTAACAATAATCAATACTGGGTATTTCATGATCGTCATCACATTTTACTTTATAGTCACAGTCTTGATAGTACTTAGGAGCTCTCCTCTGCCTACTTGGATAGCGTGAATTGTGACTACTCTCATCCTCATCTGTAGTGGCATTAGAGTCACAGATCTCTGCATTAGGCTCCTGTTTGAACTGTTTTGTTGTTTCTACCTCTGGCAGGTTCGTTTTAGCCCTCTCCCTGTAAAGAATATCTTCACTCATGTCAGAATCTGTCTGAGTCTCACCTTCCTTCACACTTTTTGAGATGAACTTCACCAGCCTGTGTTTGAGTACTCTCCCAGTGTCTCTGTAAAAGACTAGATATGCAGGGCTATTTTTGTCATACCCCACAAAAATCCCTTTTTCACATCGTGAGTCTAGCTTTTTCTTGTTTTGTTTGTATGCATAGCACACTGACCCAAATGTTGTCATCCTTGAAAGATCAGGCTTTTTCTCCGTCAACATGTAATACGGAGTCTGTCCTGTTCGTCTGGTATAACACCTGTTGCGAATAGCTGCAGCAGTCTGAACTGCATATGTCCACAACTCTTTTGGAAGATTACTCTCAATTAACATGCATCTTGCCATCTCAAAGAGTGTTCTCCAATTTCTTTCAGCTGTCCCATTTTGATGGGGAGAATAAGGAGCTGAAGTCTCATGCCGAATGGCGTTTTTACTCAATAAGGACTGAAACTCTTTAGATGTAAATTCTGTACCATTATCAGATCTCACACATCTGATTTTCCCATGAGGTGCAACATCAGCAATGAATTTCTCTGTAGCTTTAACTGTGTCACTCTTTACTTTTAAGAAATACACAAAAACTGCTCCTGAATAGTCATCAGTAAATGCCAATGCGTACCTGAAGCCATCTTTTGCTGCTGGCTCTATAGGTCCTGACAAATCTGTATGTACAAGTGCAAGTGCTACCTTTGCCCTTTCATCTGGTTCTCGGTTTCTGCTCTGGGCGAATTTACCTTTCATGCAGACTTCACATTTCAGATTAGACACATCAGTTTTACCTTTAATTTTCATCCCCTCTGTGACACTTTCCAACTTTAACACATCATCATAGTTGCAGTGACCTAGAATCTCGTGCCATGTTTGAAGATCGTAACACCCATGACATTCATCAACATCATCACTTTCATGTGTTACGGTGCTTAAATAGTACAGTCTATCATATACCTGAATGTCAAATTTCGTACCGTCTTTATGAATGAGCTCATCTTGTCCCTCCTTGAAGATGACAGTTGCTCCTCGGGCGGTCGCTGCCTTGACTGAGAAGATGTCTTGGGGAAACGATGGGACGTACAATGCCTTGGTCAGCATTGTGTCCACCGCACGTCCTCTGCTGTCCATCAGGCTAACGTTGGCCAAACCTCTCTTCAGTGCGATGCCACTGGTTCTCTCTCCATCAGCCAACTCCAAGATATGCTTCTGCGGCTTAAAACCCGGATCAAAACTCCTGAACTGTGCCATGTCAGTTACAATGTGCGAAGTGGCTCCAGTATCGACCATAAGACCTCTTTTCTTTAGTCCACCAACGGGGGCGTCATCCACCTGGCCCACCTTGAACGCAAACGTGTGGTCCTCCTCATCCACCGCCTGTTTCACATTGTCTCGACCCCGACGCCTGCAGTTTGCATCTCTGTGGGTGGAACTCTTACAAAAACTGCACCACTGTCTCTGTTCTCTGTGTTCACCAGTAGCAGGACACCCCATGGCCTTATGTCCCTTCTGGCCGCAGTTGTAACAGGTCAGCTTTCCTTCACAGCCAAGTCTTCCTTTTACTTTCATCACGCTGTCATCACCTGAGCTGGCAGAACTAAACTTTTCTGTGCTTTCATAGCTCCTTAGTTTTGTTTTAAACTCAGCAAAGGTCAACTTTTCATCACTTTGGGTAATGTGGATAGAGAATGGTTTAAATGAGTCTGGCAAACCTTTCAGAGTCATTGCAATCAATAAACCATCACTTAAAGTTTCTTCTGCATGTCTCAGTGCTGTGATGGCAGTCTCTGCACGAATAATATAGTCTGTGACGCTCTCATTTACAGCTTTTCGAAGGGATGTAAGCTCTGTGTATAGGTTGATCACACGGGGCTTCCCCTTACCAGCATAATGGTCTCTCAGAATCTGTAGGGCCTTCCTACCATCGTCAGCTGCATCTCTCATCACCAGTGACAGGCTTTTGTCATCCAACACTTGAATCAGTTCAGCATAGACCTCTTCATTTCTTTCGGCGTCTTGTTCTGCACCCTCGTCCTCCTCGTCTGGCTCTTGCAGTACGGTGCTCTTCAGACCTTGTAGACGCAGGTACGCAAGGAACTTAGTTTCCCACAACTCATATTTTCTCTCATCTCCATCGAAACATAAACGATTCCATCGGCTTCCAAACTCTTTTCTGGGCCCATAACCTGTTGACGCTGCCATATCTTAAAGGCTGGAATAGCCAACAGAAAGTACCATGATAGAGGAAAAAGACACACACACAGCCACTGGATTGCATTCAACTGGCATTACCCGAACCTTCACAGGCAGCAGTCATTTATTGATTAGATTAGGTGCACCTGTGTGCAACAGCACACAGAGGGCAACATCAAGAGCACATTCGAGAACACAAATGTTATGCAACAGTTTAACACTCTAACTGTTGCTTCAGGAATGTTGCTTCAGTGTTAGTCTGCATGAAATACAGCGTGATGCATTTTTATCAACTGGTGTCACTAACAATTGCTTGCAGTAGAGTACAGTGGCGGCTGGTCAATAGAGGCCGCTAGGGCGCCGCCCTCCCTGGTGAAAAGTGTTTTAGATTTTTGTTTTTCATGTAATATATTTTCTAAACAATAACTACTCATTTTAAGCACGACTGTGTTAAAAATACACAATAAAGCGTTGTGTATATATATACTAAAATTCAGTTTTGGGATCAATTTACTTAATGCTCGACATCTGGGGCGCTAGAAAAAGCGGCCATCGAAACGCCTAACAACCTGCGGGCGATAGGTGAATTGCTGACTGTTGCTAAAAAGAAACACATATTTAGCCAATCAGCGTCCTCAAAAATGATGCCTGAAGTGCGCTGGAATTAGCACCCCAAGCAGAAAGTATAGAAGTGATTTTACGACTGTAGGGCCTACTTAACGTTATTTAAAATGAATGACTCCGGACCGGACTTCAGAATCAGAATGGGATTTATTCGCCATGAAAGTTTGCACTGACAAGGAATTTGCTTTGGCAGGAAGGTGCATACAATAAACATATAGGAATCTTAAATTTAAATATGTGGTCTAACTATACTAAAACTAGCAGTAAAAAGTGGAATACACTAAAATAGAATAAAAGTGGGCATAAAATAAAATATAAGTTGACAAATTACAATATAAAATACAAATATACAGGAATTGAATGTAGTGCAAAAGTAAAAGTTTTAAGACATGAAGTCATTAGAGTCAGTGTGAGCTCTTGGCCTTATTGAGTAGGCCAACAGCGGAAGGGAAGAAACTGTTTGTGTGGCGTGAGGTTTTGGTCCTGATGGACCGCAGCCTTCTGCCGGAGGGGAGTGTTTGAAACAGGGAGTGACCAGGGTGGGAGGAGTCCGCCACAATCTTCTTCGCTCGTCTCATTTCTCAAATTCTGTCAGATATCCTCTCCAAAATCCTTTTGAGAGGAGAACTTTAGTGGAGAAAATAAAATAAAACAGTTTGGCCCAACCTGACGTCAAAATTACACAACAGGCGAGCGAAAAGGGTAGAGGTAAATCATACACAGAGGTTTCTCCCACGATTTGTAAACTACAACAGAAAGGCCTGGCTAGCTGGATGCAGTCATGTCAATGCCTTATTTTGCTTCCCGTGCTTGCTTTTTATAACAATCGGAACAGATACAGCATGGACTGTTACAGGAGTTAAGGACATTAACCATTTATCTGAGAAAACAAAACAAGTGCACAAAGGCACACATGGGGAATACAATCAAGCTAGCCATGCTAGGCAGAGACAATCGCTATGCAACTGGTCGAAGGTCACCGGATTGAGGTGAGGAGAAACAACAAAGAAGTAAGATCAGGCACGTTCTATCAAAGATAATTGGTTGTGTTAAATTCAATTTTAAATCCTTAATATTTAGTTTTACAGTAATAGTTGTGTTTCCTAATAATACCAGGGAGAGTGGCTCAAGTGCCCAGATGTCCGTGGTTTTCAATATTTCTGAACTGAGTGTAATGATATTTATAGTCCACAAATGTGGCCATTTGCCTATATGTCTGCATTAATTACAAAATTACTATTTCACAGAGAACTCGTATCATGCAGTTTGTGTTCAATTGTATTAGGATGGTTACCAAATTTACTGAATATTTCACAGCCCCACCTAGAATAATTTTCACCAGCCGCCACTGGTAGAGTATATCCTCCGGCTAGCTCTTGACTCGTCTCTTGTTTTTCGACTGGGATTTGACTGGGACTTTTGTAACGCGATCAACTCGGACTACTTGGCTGTGACGTCATTCACAGTTCTGAGACAAGATTTCTAATGCTTTCAATATATCATCAGAGAATGTCTAATATAGAGAGAACTGCCACTCGGGAAACTTCCGGGTTCTGAACTGGTTGAAGTTCCATGTGAGGGCGCTAACGAGCGTAGAATGAATGGAGATCTATGGAGCGGTATCCCTCAAAATCCACTTTTTCAGGATATAATTTTTGGTCTAGTAATTTGAATACTGAATTCGAAAGGGGAGGCAAAAAAAAATACACACTGGAGGCTGTTAAATTGTTTTAAAGTCGATTTCCTGTTCTGAAAAGCCTTTGAAAATGTCATTGAAGTCATACACTTCGTACGACCAGAGCTACTGCTTTACGGCAAGCTCTGGTCTCTTACTTTTTTCTCTCAGGGCATCGACAACACAGCTGACAGGTTAGGCTCTCCCTGTCAATACACATGCTAGAAAGAGTTTTGGCTTGCTAATGTTGTTGCTAATGTTGCTAATGCTCTGAAATTCTGATTCCGCTTCGAATGCCATCAAGCGGGAGCTCTGGTCGTATCAGTCCTTCACTAAGTACTCGTTCATTCAACTTTCGACCTATAATCCATGTTGAACAAGCAAAAACTACAATCAAATCGGAGATTTCTCAACGACAATCAGGCGAAAGAGACAAATGTAGCCGTTTAGCTCCATAGACTCCCATTTAACATGCACTCGCTCGCGATCACCCCCAGTGGAACTCTGGTGGAACTGCAGCCAAATTCGGTACAATGGGGCTTAATAGGGTTAAACAGGCTCTGATATCATGCTAGCGTAAAGTTAATTTTGTGTTGCCGTGTGCGTTACTGCCAATGTAAGTACATGGTTTCATGTTATTGCTAGCATTACTCTCGTCATGTTGATGTTTACAAGCACTAACCGTTATAACTACTCATTTCTCGCATATGTTGCATGGATTTGTTCTAACCTGTCTTTGACGTTGATCTGGAGATCCAATTGTTTGATATCGCTGGTAGCTTATAGTTCAGACTGCCAGGCCATTTGTGGTCTTAGAGTGCCATCTTGTGGTATAGTAATGTAACAGCGTTAGCGATTCTGTTTATTGCATGAAAGCGAATCATACAGTATATTATAAATGATTCATAATGATATGTAATTATGTATATTGTTCAGATATGAATATATTTACGTATACTGGTACATATTGCTAATTATGTATATTTATGTTATATTCTGTATTTCGTTTATTCTACAGAAACCACACAAACATGTACAAATACTTCTCGTAATGTATGGTTATTCTACTGCAAGCACCAAATGCACTCGTTTAACCTGGTGGAGGTTAAACACCAATAAACTTGTTTCTACTACACCTGAAGGTTGTGGCTACTCTCTTACCGGAGTACGTAGTCAGCTAAGGGCAAACCAGCGTGTAACGCATACAGACTTCACAAGTGGTCCTTCGAGACGGATAATTGCCCCCCTGCGCTATGGCAACCTTTCCAGACTACAGCAGAGAACCAGATGTTAGACCCCGTACCAGCAGAGCAAGGCAGCCCCCAGGGTACCTCGCGGACTACGAGCTCGGCTATCAAGCTAAACAGCCCCTGCTATACGAGGCATCCTTCAATCAGGCCACAGAGAGTCTATTGCCGAGTGCTCGCACCCAGTTTGACCCCACCTTGCCTGACCAACACCTGCATAGGATCACTGAAGAGGAACGGTGGCAGCGCCTTGAGTCACGCTACATGGACATGAGCAAACATTTGGACAAGCTCCAGCTTGCGATGGTAAGCACTAAACGCATGCCCTACCCTCAAAGTGTTCCTTTGTCATATCCTCCACCTTACCCTCCTTACTCCTCTCACTACCTCAGTTTGCCAAATCTAGAGTCACTGTGCGACGCCAGACCACAGTCCACCGAGGAACACCCTCACAGATGGCAAAGAGCCCCAGGTATCAATCAGCACTACTGTTAGGCTTCCAGGAACAACAGCCGAAGCTATGGCTGCAACAGTCAGGAGACCAACATGAACAGGACCAATCCGCCCATACCCAACCAGCTCATCAGACCGAACCACGGGTCACTTCGGATCCTGCTGCAGGTGCTCGGCTCAGTCCTTTGCCATCTTACCCTGATGCTCAGGTTCCCATTCCACCTCCATGGCCTGTGCCATACCAACCCAGCCTGCCTCAGCTCCACCCTTCGCACCCTACCTACCATCCTTTTCCACCCTGGGCGCATTACCCCCAGTATGCGCCTTATGCACCAGTCATGCCACATTTACATTTATGCATTTAGCAGACACTTTTATCCAAAGCGACTTCCAAGAGAGAGCTTTACAAAAGAGCATAGGTCACTGATCATAACAACGAGGTAGTCCCAAACATTGCAAGCAGCCAAAACATGAAGCATACATTGTGAAAAAACTAAACAAGTGCCAAAAGGGAAGACCCATAAGAGCATGTCGTTATACAAGTTACAAATTAAATCAACATGAGCCACAAAAAGTGCAGGACTGTACCTGTAGAAGAACAATCAACAGTAAAATATTTCACAGCGAGTACAAGACTAAACTTCGTTATAACTAACCTACAAGAGCAACAAGTCACTCAATAAGAGTCATTGTGATCCTGGAGGAAACTAACATCAGGTCCAGCCAAGCATTCCTAAGTGCCGTTGTACTCCCGGAACAAGTGCGTCTTGAGCCTTTTCTTGAAGGTGGGGAGACAGTCAGTGTCCCTGATGGAGGTGGGGAGCTGGTTCCACCATTGGGGGGCCAGGCAGGAGATGAGCTTGTGTTGGGACCGGGCAGTCTTGCCACCACCAGGTCCTGTAGCCCCAGGTATATTGGAAATGGCTATCGCATCTTCATACGGCATTCCAACGCCCAAGCTGACTGCTTTCAGTACCGGCAAAGAAAGCGACTTCATAATGCTGAAGAAAGGATTGGACAGCGTCCTTGGGCCACATAAGCACCTTAGCGAGGACTACAAATACCAAGTGCTGTTAGACCTCCTCAAGCTGCCGAATGCTCACCAAGTGGCAAGAGGAATGTTAATGATCCAACCCATACCGTAGTGCAATGCGAGCCCTCAAAACGCGATATGTTCAGCCACGCCATGTTGTTCAAGGAGAGTTGAAGACTATACTCAACTCCCCACCTATCAAGCAAGGCGACTCGCAAGCCTTAGAGGATTTCTCATCAGCTGTCAGTACGATGGTGGGCCTGCTAAGCACTATGGATGGCCCCTCACGGGCCGAACTCAGATGTGGCTCTCACGTGGACACTCTACTCTGTAAGCTGCCCACTAGCTACAGAGAACGCTTTGCTGAGTACTGCTTCCCAGGGAATCATCCGCAGTGGCAGTGATCGAACATATACACTCCCTGACTTTGCTGAATGGTTGGAGAGGAAAGCCCAAGCCATCCAGGTGGCGAGACGGGTTACTGACGCGGCCAGGTTGGATGCTACACCGACAGAGCGGGATGGCAAGGCAGCAAGGCCTCAGGAATCCAACTCTGCTAGCATCCACGTGATCAATCAGCCTGAGACTTCATACACCTCTCAGAGCCCTGATGCCTACACTAAGCCAGGTCGGTCCCCCAAGAAGCAAGAGCGCTTTAAGCCATACTGCCCTTACTGCTCCAATCAGGAACACTACCTCAGTGCCTGTGCAGAGTTCGCCAAGCTCAACACTGCTGAAAAGACTAACTGGATAAAGGAAAAGGGAAAATGCTGGAGATGTGGGCGTGGACACAAACTGGAGAGCTGTACTCTGAAGAAGCCATGCTCCACCTGTAACGAGCAACACCTCCTTGTACTGCATGATGCGGCACTCAAAGTTAACCAGAGTGTCCTCACTGTGAGTACCTCCCCTAGCATGGTGTATGTAGGTAAAGGTAACCACTCAAGTCGTGTCATGTTAAAAGTTGTCCCAGTGAAGCTCCATTATGGAGGCAGGACACTGGACACACACGCAGTACTAGACGATGGCTCTGAAAGAACCATCCTACTCCCAGCAGCCGCCAAACATCTTGGTCTACACAGAGTGGAAAAAGCGCTGCCCCTTCGGACCATCCGACAGGATGTAGTGAAGCTAAAAGGCGCATCTGTTTCATTCGAGGTGTCCTCTCCAGCTAACTCTCAGGTGAAACACCACATCCATCACGCCTTCAATGCTGCTGAGCTCAGCCTGGCTGAGCAGTCATCCCCAATGGAGTCCCTCAAGAAGAGGTACGAACACCTGAGTGGAGTCCTAATGTGTGGAGTAAAACCAATGCTACTTTTTGGTTCCGACTATCCTCAGTTAATTACCCCTGTGCGTCCAGTACAGACGGGACCTCCAGGTGGTCCAGTAGCCGTGTACACCCTTCTAGGTTGGGCTATACAAGGACCTACAAACTTCCTGCAGAATCCCACCAGGGAGATGTCCTGCTTGCATACAGCGTTCCTGTCTCCTACTCTGGACCTGCATCAACATGTGGAAAGGCTGTGGCAGATCGACACGCTGCCATACCGATCCGAGAAGGAGGCGACGTGCTCCAGGCAAGACCAGGTAGCCATCACCACACTGAAGGAACGAACCCTTCGTGTCACAGTAGATGGGGTGGCCCGTTGCACTACACCTCTCCTCCGCAAGCCAGGAGGACCCAAGCTACACGCTTTTCCAGCGACAGTGATGCCTCTTCTCAGAGCTACGGAGCGGCGTTTGGCCACTAAGGCCCCGTTTACACGGAAGAAAAATATATTTTCATGCGGTTTGGCCTTTAATTTACACGAAAACTGAGGTTTTATCACGGAAAACGATCATTTCCAAAAACTCCGGCCAAAGTGGAGATTTCTGAAAACTTTTTTTTTTTTTTTGTGTGTGTTTGCGTGTGCACTAGCTTAAACTGAGTTTTAGGTTCTCAAAGCTCACAGTATGGGAATAAAAAAGCATCACGTCATGAGAGCGTCCTGTTTATAGTAACACGTGCGTTCGACTTCATGCAGCGCCGGCGTCGCCTGCAGCCCGGCTGACTTGAAGCAGCCAATGGCTTTCTCAGCTTCAACGCAGCCAGCTGTCGGCACCGCCGGTGGTGCATGAAGTCGAACACAACTAGCATAATGGGGTCATTTATTTGTGAATTGCGTTACATTTCTGAATCACGAAATACATTTGTGCATCGCATTTGTGAATCATTCAAACAAATGAACCTCGCGCATGAAAGGTAAAGGAAGTCGGTCGTGTTTTTCGTAGTTGTTGATTTAGAAAATTGTGATTGGTTTGCATGGCTTTATCCTTCACATTACACTGCCGCGTACAGGTTTGGCATAGTTATGATGGCGCTCGGGTGCGTATAGACAAGTTCATGAGCCGCAGGCTGGGTTTGTTTTGCTAGCTAGATCCGTTGTGCCAACAAAGCACTGATATCGCAGTGAAGAGGTTATAACATTTACAACATGAAGAAAAGTGGTTCGGGAACGACGTGTGCGGTAGTTAGTTGCAAACACTCGAGAAAGCACCTGAACGAGTGGTTAGATAGAGTGCTACGACCAGTTTGAAAACCTAGAATCGCCTCTAGAATCGTCTCCAGGGGCGGTCTTTCCTACAGGCGGTATAGGCGGTCGCCTAGGGCGCCACCCAGAGGGGGGCGCCAAAAAATGCGCCCAGTATTATTTTTTATTTTTTTATTTTTTGCTGGCCAGTTTTATTTTGCGCCCCCCTCTATAATTTATCAAACATTTGTGTAAAATGAGCCCAAAAAATCGAACATGGAAGGGGTACGTACCGCGTTTTCCCGACTCTAAGGCGCGCCTAAGCCTTTAATTTTCTCAAAAAACGGCAGTGCGCCTTACCGTGCGTGTCCACCACAGCGGAGCGGAGCGTCAACGCCCGGTCCCATTGAAAATGAATTGGAAGCCGACGCTCGACGCCACTCCGCTCCGCTGCAGTGGACACGCAAAGTTACAATCCAGTGTAGTGCCCTATAGTGCCCTACAGTGCGGAAAACACGGTACCTCCTTGGTGTTACAACAATATGCTAGCCCAGTGTCAGTGAGGCGTTTGGATAGACGAAATAATGAAGAGGCATAAGCCATCCGCAGCTGAATTTAAAAAGAAAAGAAAAGAAGAAGAAGAGAAACGTTCAAAGGCAAAAGGTAAAAGCTTAAGTTAACTCAACAACAGTTCAAGTTCAGCGGTACCGCAATTTGCGTCATTTTCGATGTGTCATGAAATACTGTACAACATTGAGTAACAACGTAGCTTAGCTAAGTGGTGGAGCGAGCTAGCTAGCTAGCTAATCAAGAACTATGCATCTTGGAATAAAAAAGGGATGTCCGGCTTTTCAAATACAGCAAAAAGCTTAATAACTACATAATAGCTACATTAAACAAATACTGATAACACATACTTTCATTTTAGATTCACTTTTAAAATATCTGGCACCAACTGCTGCAATTGACGATGAACAGCCAGGCACCTCAGCTGTGCCGGGATCCTCAGGTGAGTGTGTCAATAGATGTTCGTGATGATGAATAATTGAATGTAAAAGTGACAATATGTTGTGTCATGTCTAATCCAGTCAATATATTTACTCTTGTGTTCTCTCTATATTTATAGACCTACAACCACTAGAAGGAACATCAGAACAGCAAGCTGCTCATCCTGATGAGATGACCACTGATTCCACACCGCCACCGACCACTGTGCCTGCTTGTTCAGGTGAGTGCAATGTGTCAATAGATGTTCGTGATGATGAATAATTGAATGTAAAAGTGACAATATTTTGTGTCATGTCTAATCCAGTCAATATATTTACTCTTGTGTTCTCTCTATATTTATAGACCTACAACCACTAGAAGGAACATCAGAACAGCAAGCTGCTCATCCTGATGAGATGATTACTGATTCCACCCATACACTCTTCTCAGGTGTGTGTCTCATGAATGTAAAGATTGTTAGCCATTTACCTAATTGACCTAATGTTTTATTTATCTCAGTTGGCTCAAGGATGTCCTCTTTAAAAAAATATGAGGATATGCTTTAGATGAATCAATCTACATGAACCATTCATGATGCAGTCATACAGTAACATTACATTGTAATGACATATGTCATTTGAAAACATTTATATACTGTAATATGTATGTGTATATATAATGTATATATATGGAGCCAACCGTGTGCTCCATACTGTACCAGCATAATTCACAGCTGAATCTACCCACCCACCCCTCCATTCTCAAAGAGATCCATTTAAATGCAGAGAGGTTATACAAACAGCTGAATATCTTATATCAAGCAACAATGGTTTTAAAACTACAACAACAATGATGTGTGTGTGTGTGAAGTTATTGCGCACATGAGATGAGAAAGTGTGCTTTTTGTGTGCCGTCCAGATGCAGCAAAGACAGACGATCCATTACCAACTGATCCTGCTGACTGGCCTGCACATCTCACGGACACAATAAAGACAGAGTTTGTTCGGAGAGGACCAAATCAGGTAATATCTGATTTCATTTTTCCGAGGAGAGATGATGGGAGAAGTTGCCACCACCAGTACTTCAGCAGGATCTTAGTAAATGGAGAAAGGATTAAAAGAAGTTGGTTAACATATTCAAAAAAGAAAAACAGTCTTTTTTGTTTTTGTTGTCAGCTTTTCTCTCCAAAACTAAAAACTTTAACAAATGGAGGACTGTCTGATTGGAAAAATGCAAGTGCTGCTCTAAACAGCCATGAAAACAGTCCGGAACACCTGAACCATTTGGCGTCATGTTAAGAATTGGCAGTTCGATTAAAACAAGGTACAACCATTGACAAAAAAGAGCAGGCCCTCTTAGAGGCAGAGCAGAGTCGGTGGAGAGCAGTACTGACAAGACTGGTTGCAATTGTACAGTCGCTCGCTGTGCGGAATATGGCATTTAGAGGACACTCAGAAATACTCCACTCTCCTTCAAATTGTAACTTTTTGAAAGAGGTTGAGCTTATGGCACAGTTTGACCCAGTGATGAAAGACCACATCCACAAGGTTAAATGTGAAACATCACACAATAGTTACTTGGGCAAAACCATCCAGAACGAGTTGATCCAATGCAAACAATCAGTGGAAAGATACTCTCAACAATGGTGCAGGAAATAAAGGAATGCAAATACTTTAGCCTCATTTTAGATTGCACCCCGGATGTTAGCCACATTGAACAGCTGTCAGTTGTGATAAGAATTTTGACAGTGGAAGAAGACCCCCAGGTAAAAGAGCACTTCATCGGATTCCTAGTAGCAGAAGACTCCACTGGGGAAAGTGTGTTTGCTCTGATTTTGAAGAAGCTGGAGGAGTTGGAGATTGCCTTCGATGACTACAGAGGACAGTCGTACGACAATGGGGCAAATATGAGAGGAAAGAACAAAGGAGTACAGGCCAGGCTACTGCAATTAAACCCAATGATGCTGATGCTGCCAAAAGCTCCAAAGATGCACTATCATTTTTTGGTATTGTGCAGAAGCTGTACTGTCTGTTTTCTGCCTCTACACAGAGATGGGCCATCCTCAAAAAAAATGTGAACCTTTCGCTGAAAATGTGGTCAGAAACCAGATGGGAGAGCAGAGTGAAAGCTGTGGAACCTCTGCGATATGAAGCCGCAGCTGTGAAAGATGCACTGCTTGAGGTGAGAATCCAGACCAAAGACCCAATTGTCAGGATTGAAGCCCAGTCTCTGGCAGAAGAAGTGGGATCATTCCGCTTTTCACTGTGCACAGTGGTCTGGTATGATGTGTTGAATCAAATTCAGCATGTGAGCAAACTTTTGCAGTCCCAAACCATGCAAGTGGACTTGGCAGTAAGTCTACTGAAAAAGACAGGAAAAGCTCTTGAGTCCTACAGAGCCACAGGCTTTGTGGCTGCACAAACATCAGCCAAGGCCATGTGTGAAGAGATGAATGTGGATGCTGTTCTTGTGAAAAAAAGGCTGAAGTCCACAAAGAGGCACTTCTCATATGAGTCTCCTGATGAGCCATTGAGGGATGCCTTGCAAAATCTGGAGGTAACCTTCTTTAACGTGGTGGTGGATGCTGCAGTGTCAGCACAAAAGGAGAGGTTTACCACTCTTGAAGATGTGGAAGACAAGTTTGGCATTCTGTCAAACTTCCAAGACCTGACACACCAAGAGCTGATGAAGCAAGCAGAGGCACTTGCACACACCTTAAGCTATGGAGGACAGTCTGATTTGGATGGGAAGGTGCTGGCCCAGGAGTTGAGCATTTTACCTGACTTGCCTCAAAGAGCATGTCAACTCTTGAGTTGTTCAAATTCATTCAAACAAAGCAGCTCACAGAGATATATCCTAACCTTTGTATTGCTCTGCGGATCAAGGCAACCCTTCCAGTTACAGTAGCTTCAGCCGAGAGGAGTTTTTCAAAATTAAAACTTTTAAAGACATACCTGAGGTCAACCATGGCACAAGAACGCCTCAGTGGTCTGGCTCTGATCAGCATCAACCATGAAGTTGGTGGTCAGATTCAATACAATGACGTCATTGATGACTTTGCAGCGAGGAAGGCCAGAAGGACTGCACTGTAGCTCTTGAAGTGTGGAGTGAAATGTATATAGTTCTTCATGCCTTAATTTGCACTTTTTATATTATACCATTTATTTGTTTATTTTTTATATTATATTTTGATTATTTAACACTCTTAAATGTACATATATTATTGTATTGTTTGTTATTATTATTATTATTGTTTGTTGTGTACACTTTGCACTCTTGTTCTTGCAATGAATAAAGCACTACTTTACACAAAAAAACGGGGGGGGGGGGGGGGGGGGGGGGGAAACGAGTGAAGCTCGCCTAGAGCGCCAAATATGCTAGGGCCGCCCCTGATCGCCTCTATCCTGTTAGGCTATCCTACAGTATTCTTTGTAGGCTATTCACATTTTGTTGGTGTTCCTTTGTCCTATTGTTGCAGTGGATTTAATAATTATACATTGATATGTGGATATAATAATTCAAACCTTTCAAAGTGCCAATACACACATCTTTATAAGCCCGGCATGAGGTGTGTAGCCAACCGGTGCTTGTTTAAAACAGTCATAACCGGGTTCATTGGAAGAATAGATACGTAGGCACTTCAGGCCACATAAATAAGGATGAGTGTACTGCCTGTCTTGTCCTTCTGAAGTTGTTAAATTGAATAGGCTGAACATCAACATGTAACATCAAGTATAGACTAGAAATTCCAAACGAATTAGCGTTAGCTTTCAATTTTACGTATGCCTAGGCTATTTGTACCTTGTCCTGGCAATAAATAAAGAACATTATGCTACATGTTTTGCCAGGATAACTGGCAAGACCATTGAATGTTAATGATGTTCCTGTGTGTTTATTCCTTTGACTGGGTACAACAACGCGATCAGTCAACCGACTATAAATGTTTTTAATGTCGGGCTACGAATTTATTGAACAACTTCTGTCTGATACGTGTGGCATCCTTTAGCCAAATAATTAGCCTACATTTTGCTGAGAGATTGAAGAGCTAGACAACAAATGTTGTAATGAATCACCGACTAAAAGTCATCTTCTGACATTGCCTTTGCTCCATGTTAAAAGCTCCAAAATGATGGACTGGCAAAAGCTTTATAACTATAAATCTACTCTAAATGTACTTAAAAGTATGGCGACAACGTTATCCACAAGTACATGCCACAACGTTGGCAACTTATCCCGTAGGAAATGTCAAACGACAAGTTTGTCAAAGTAGTAGAACCGTGATCCCAAGCTAGCATAGACAAATCGCTGTGTTTACACCGGCAGACGCTGTGCAAACCACTTCTGGCGGAAATGAATTGCATATTTGTAGAGTTATGGCAGCCCCCTCGTTTTGGCGCGTAAACTTGTCTATATGCGGGTTCATGTAAACAGAAACATTTTTGAAAACGTACTTGTGTGTACAACGTTATTTTAGAAAACGGAGGGGCAGAAATATTTGTTTCTGTAAATACCCGGCTATGTGTAAACGTGGCCTAACTTGGACCTAACCAGCGTCTACAATGACGAGATCCGCAAGCTAGAGAGAGCAGGGTATGTGGTAAAGATCAGCGGCGATGAGACAAACCAGTCTGAGGAATCCTGGTATATTCCTCATCTCATCGTTCACCACAACGGAAAGTCTAGAGTAGTATTCAACTGCTCATTCAAATACCAGCAAACTGCCCTCAACGGCATCTTGCTTCCCGGGCCTAACCTCGGCTCACCACTACTGGGTGTGCTCCTCAGGCTCAGGGAGTATCCGACCGCCATCAGCGGGGACATCCGTGGAATGTTCCACCAAATTAGGCTACTCCTTGAAGACCAGTCACTTCTCCGATTCCTCTGGGGGGATATGGAGAGAGACCGCAGTCCTGACATCTACGAATGGCGCGTCCTGCCCTTTGGCACTACCTGCAGTCCGTGCTGTGCCATATATGCACTTCAGCGGCACACCAAGGAGAACAGCGCTGACAGCCAAGAGGTATTTGCCTTTTACGTAGATAACTGTCTGCAGTCTCTCCATTCTCCATCATAGGCTAGACAGCTTATCGACAAGATGAGGGTCCTGCTCGCCGCCGGAGGATTCGACATGAGACAGTGGGCGAGCAATAAACCAGAGGTCATCGGACATCTTCCCCCGGAGGCTAGGTCACAGGGTTACGAGCTGTGGCTGACAGCAGACAGGGTCGATCCCCAAGAATCAACACTCGGTCTCCGGTGGCACTGCCCATCCGACACACTGGGCTACAAGCACCGCCAAGCAGTAACCATTGAGCCCACGCTGAGGAATGTGAGTTCTGGCCTCTCAATACGACCCTCTCGGGTACATCACTCCTTACACCACGCGGGCTACCCTTAAGGAAAGAAAATATATTTACCAATATATGATTTGAAATACATTTTAATATATTGTAATATATTATTTTCCATTACATTGACCAATATATTATATATGGAAATACATGGGATAATATATTGATGATAAAAATATATTACTAATATATTATAAACTATAATATATATTAATGTAATATATTGCAATATATTGCAGAATACAGCAATGATTGCCGTTTTCCATATATTGCAATATATAGAAAATGAATACATAATATATGTGGTTATATATACCAAAATATATGCAATGATGTATTCATAAATAACCACCATAATGTATGCCGCTCTATATGGGAAAATGTATGGATAATATATGTGAAGACAAGTGTCACATGTATGCTTCATATATGGTAGAATGTATTTTAAATATATGTAAAATTTTATGGAAAGATATATTGTACAATGCATGTGTACATATATGAGAACATGCCCAGACAATGTACAGACATATATGGTGATATTTACATTTAGTCATTTAGAAGACGATCTTATCCAGAGTGACTTACAGTAAGTTACAGTAAGTACAGGGACATACCCCGAGGCAAGTAGAGTGAATTGCCTTGCCCAAGAACACAGCTTCATTTTGCGCTTCCGGGAATTGAACCGGCAACCTTCTAATTATTAGCCTGATTCCCTTACCGCTCAGCCATCTAGAAGGTGTTCTAATAAAGTTGTCAGTGGCAGTATTTCAAAAGGAATCCCGATTCAAACAGCACCACCTGAACAGAACCTAACTGAGCATGTGCCCCCAAAAACGTAAATACCGTAAGATTGACATTTATTTAGGGGGAAATGGCTAATTCAAAATAGGTTTGCTGGAAGCGATCATTGTAAGTATATATTTCAAATATTTTTCCATATAATTTTACCTATAATTAAAATATATTACAATATATTGAACACATATCTGTACATTTATTTCATGTATATCTTTCCATATAATTAGTATTCCCCCATCAGGAATAGGCTTTAAGGTGACTTCCCCCTGAAGTACCCTGCAAAGTTTCACCTTAATATGTGAAAATATTAATGAATTAGAGTTGTTTGAGCTTGGACCAAATGTCGCTTTGATTGCCATGGGAGAAACGTCTTATTTTATTATTCAGTAACTGAACATTGCAATGTCTAGATCTTGGAATGGCTCAATTGGATGAGAGGTTGTGCTGATAAACAAAGGGTTCCAAGTTCAACTCCAGACATAGGCATTTTTTATTTTTTTTTACAAAATAGTTTTTGGTTTTCTGGGTAATCCCGGTGTAACTATCTATTACGTCAATTTTACAATATTTTGCAATTTTGAAGGAGGAATTCGCCATTGCTGCTTGCAGCTATATTTTATACACATAATTCAAATATGTTCTACCATATATTAAACATACATGTGACACTATATCTTTACATATATTACCAATACATTTCCCCATATAAATCGGAATACATTATGGTGGTATTTATAGATATAAAATTGCATATATTTTGGGATATATAAACACATATTATATATTCATGTTGAATATGTTGTAATATATGGAAAACGGCAATCATTGCTGTATTCTGCAATATATTACAATATATTACATGAATATATATTATAGTTTATAATATATTAGTTATATATTTATCATCAATATATTATCCCATGTATTTCCGTACAATATAAATATTACATCCCATATATGGACATATATTGCCTAATATATCACATGATATTTTCCAATATACTGCAATATATTTTCCTTCCGTAAGGGATAATGAGCAATTGTATTTATTTATTTGTGGGAAAATATTGTAACTCTGTGGCCAAAATGACAACCAGCATATCATGCAATCATGATCTGAAGGGGTTAATAACGTAAATAATTAAGTCTTGAGACAGATTGCAGATTATTGACGAGCTAGTCAAACCTAGTACTAGCTAGGAGACAGAGCTAATTCTTCTGTTTGTTTTCATTAATCAGGGTTTAGCTGTATTATAGAGGGACTGACTGATAAATTATTAAAGCAATAAACCACGAGATGGGGATCAAATTATAATAAATCCTTAACGCAATCGATGCCAACCACTACAAACAATTGAATAGCTTAACAGATACTAATTATGATGAAGGGAAGCGAGACCGTTAAGTTCTCATTTCGGTAGGTCTGTAAACTAGACAAGGTTTTAAGTAAAATAAACTTGGAAGTAATATAATGGATAGAGCCTATTATATGTAGCCGGTTGGTTAATTTGGTGTAACACCCCATCACTTTTATTTCTGTGTACATAAAGTATATATATATTTTGTGTTATAAACTTGAAAGAAGGTACATTTTCAGTTATTTATTTCAGACACTAGGTGGCGGTGTCACGAGGCAAGTAGTAATACGGTGCATCTTGGTCGTTCTCTTTTTCTTTCTGTCCGAGCATGGAAGCAGCACCTTCGAGAAATGCCGGAGTACATCTTGAAAATATATAGCCTATAGTTTAGCAGGCTACATATATAGGAAATCCCACTCCAATCTTGCTCGGTTTCTGCATTACGTAGGGTTGGTGTCAAAGTGTGCGTGTTGCAATTAGTGCTTCATCTTTATAGTCGTCGTCGTCGTTATCTACCGCGTGTCCGGGGGTCGGGTCGCGGGGGCAGCAACCTAAGCAGGGAGGCCCAGAATTCCCTCTCCCCGGCCACTTCCACCAGCTCTTCCTGGGGGACCCCGAGGCGTTCCCAGGCGCACACACTAAACTGACAACCTCGTAATGTCCCTGAGCAGCAGTACTACGCCAGCAGGTGTCTGCTCACGAGTCGAGGAATTAACGAGGGCAGTTATCCATAACATAATAACGAGAGAGAGAGAGGCAAGTTGTTTATCTCATACATCAGGATATGGATTCATTCTGTACTTGTCATATTAATATTCGTTTATCAGTTACCATTATGTCGTGTATTTGAAAGTTAACCGCCAGTAATGTAAGGCTGAGTGAGTACTTAGCTCCAACATTGACAGCCAGCTCGCTAGCTCTAGCTTGTCCAGTCGCTTGCGCGATTTTAGTCGTTAAACATATAACCAGAAATTGACGTCATAGGGTGTGTTGAACTCGTCTTGATCCAGGGAATCCAATGGTACCTCATTTTTGAAAATCGGTCATACGGTTCAAAAGTTACATGTGTAAACACAAGTCCAACTTTGACCCATTGGTGGTGCTAGAGTGCTCGGATGGGGGACATGAAACTTGGTGTATATAAAGAGGGGACTGTGTTTAATGAGTGTGCCAAATTTCACAACTTTTTCCCATACGGTTCTGGGGGCTGCCATAGACTCCAATGGATTTTCTTCCATTTTGAATGCCGTTTTTTTGCTTCTCCTCCTTCAATTTTTGTCAAATCTTCCCCAGATTTGGCACACATCATCATCAGCGCAACCCTCACAGAAGTTATCAAAGATTTTTGTTTTTCAAAACCGTTTGTCCGGTACAGCCAATCAAAATTAGCAACAAAGCAACCAAACAGGAAGTTGGATCATATCTCAGCTAATCTTTGAGAAATCAACACCAAACTTGGTATGATGACTCGGAACCCTCTTCTGAGGCTGTCCAATTCATTTGGTGTCATGGGATTACTAGGCGTGGCCGCAGGAAGCAAAAATGTGTTTTGGCCAATAACTGTTGATTTGTTTGCCTTTATTAAGTGATCCCTTTGTCTCATGATATCTTGGGACGTCCCGTGTGTCACCCGTCATCATTTGTGATAATAGCCGAATTGATGCGGCGCCATTTTGAATTCATTGAAAAACTTTTTTTCTCTACTCCTCCTACACATATTGTCCAATATTCACCAAATTTGGTGAATAATATAAATAGATAATATGAATATGAATATGAATGTGAATAGATAATATCTTCAGACCAAGCCTCACAAAGGCCATCATATGATTTTTTGATTTTGTGGTGGGCCAGAAATCACCCTATAGTTGGATATATACTTGTTGGGGTTACATCAGGGCAAGGCCCAGTTTAGGGCATAGAGCAGGGTGGAAAGCACTAGGCTGTGCTTGAGAAATATGGATAAGTCACAATGTTGTTGTGCTCAAGCCCCATAGTCAATTATGGGACAAGCACTTGGCTGTTCCAGCTCAAACTTCCTGTGTTAGAAATGTTCTTTCCCAAGAGTGTAGTTAGGGAGCTGTATGCTTCACACAGATAAGCAAGGTCGGGTTGACATGGAGTCTGTTCCCCTAGATAGAGATGACCCTGGACTCATGACAACCGATAAATAAACAGACCAGTGTCTGTTTAAGATTGACCAACACGTATTGATGAGATGATGCCAAGAGTTATTTGTGTGACGTGTATGAACTGTATAAAAGACCTGGAGGAAATGGAGGAGGCAGAACTTCTCGGCTGAGAAGCTCTAGCGAATGTGAAACCCAAAGACAACCTTTGTAATAAAACATACCTTTGTAATCCGAACTCCTCGACTCAAAGCCTATTATTCTTGATCGATAAGAACCACTTCAGAAGCCTTCCACAATTTTCAGAACTGTTTGCCTGGTAAAGCGAATCGAAATGTGCCCTTAAACCAGCAAACAGGAAGTTGGGTCGTATCTCAGCAAATCTTTGATGGATTCACACCAAACTTGCTGCATGCACTCAGAACCCTGTTTTGAGGTTTCTAAAGTGTTTTGAGGGTCATTTGACTGCTTGGCCACCACATTGCTGCTTGCAGCTATATTTGGTGGCCAAACTGCGAAGCGGCATAGCCACCTAGAGGGTTTCTATGTATTCTTTTATTATTATTATACATCTTCTTCTGCCATGGGAGTCTACGGCAACCCCTAGAACCAAATAGTCAGAAGTTGTGAAATTTGGCACACTCTTTGGGACCCTCATCACTTTCACCAATTTTCATGTCTCCCATTCCAACCCTCTAGCGCCACCAATGGGTCAAAGTTGAAGGTGTGTTTACACACGTTACCTTTGAACCATATGCCGCATTGTCCAAAATGAGGTATTGTTGGATTCCCGAGATCAAGACGAGTTTAACGCACCCTATGACATCATACCCAGTTATACAGATTCTCCCCCATTTGAATGTTAAGGACAAGCGTTTTTTCGCTACTCCCCCTACAATTCTTGTCAAATCTTCTTCAAAATTGCCACAAATGATCTTCAGACCAAGCCTCACAAAAAACATCCCCTGGAGCTTTGATTTTCGCAACCGTTTGTTAGTTACAGCCACATCAAATTGATGTGTCTGAATTGATGTGGCCGCCATTTTGAATATAAAGTTTTTTCGTTACCTCTCCATAAGGTTTGTCCAATCTTCACCAAATTTGGCAAAGATCACCTTCAGACCAAGCCTCACAAAAGACAACACATGTTTTTTTGATTATCTAAACCTTTTGACTGGAACAGCCAATCAAAGACGTCAACCAAAACACCAAAAAAGAAGTGAGGTCATATCTCAGCACCTCTTTACTGCATTGACAAGTCCAAAATAGGTCATGCCATTTCACCTCTAGGTGGCACTGCAAAAAGCAAAAATGTTGCACCATTTATCTTCAGATCAAGCCTCACAAACCTTTTCACATTTTGGTAAAGCTCATCAAATTCGGCGATGAGGCCGTCAAAACAGGAAATCTCAGGAAATATTTGCTGAATCAACATCAAACTTGGTACAGGTGCTCGGGACCCTGTTCCAAAGAGGTCCACTAAAGGTTGTGTCATCTAACTGCTAGGGGGCGATCCTGTGTCTGACATATGTTAAATTGTGATACCAGCTGAGTTGATGTCGCTGCCATTTTGAATGAATGAATGAAACGTTTTTGGTGAATACCAAATATTCACCTAATTTGGCACAGATTATCTTCAGACCATAATCACTTTGACATGTAAAAATAGGACTAAATTACAGCTGTTTAAACTTGGGCCAAATCTGACCACGAGTTTCACAGGAGAAACGGCTTACTTTTTGAATACAGTAACTGTACACAGCAGTTCCCAACACTGAGAATGGCTCACTGGGATAAGATGGCTCCTTTGAAGTGCAAGGTCTTAGGTTCGAATCCAGCCACAGTCATTAAGCATGTCATGATACTAGTTTATCTGTTTAGTGAACAGCCACAGTAGCTGTCTAGCAGTATAATCATAATGGTCACGATAATGTTTTATTGTCTGGGGATTTATACTCATGAAGAGTCCGATTTATTGTGCTTTGTAGATATAATGATGCTACATCTAGCCAGTGCATTGGATTTCTTGCATCATAACTTCTGAACAGATTTGTCATAAATCACAAGATTGGTCTTTTCTGATTCTACGTGGCATACCAAGTCGAACTAGAGAGGGTACAATTTCTGGGGAAATTGTAGGGTGTGCTTGCTTGCGTTGGTTGCAGGGGTCCGTATTTAAATTACATTTTACAACTGATATTTCTGTATGTTTTATATTAAAATGCATAGCCTTTTTATTTATAAAGATTACATAGATTTAAAAGCATTCCCTTCTCGTGATATTTTCAGGCATTTAGCCTACTCATATTGCATTCATTCATTAATAATTATTGGACCACCCATGCTTAGTATTATTAATTAATCTAATGTAACTGGACAAGTCCCTGACGATTTCAAACAAGCTTTTATTAAGCCCCTTCTTAAAAAACCAAACCTGGATCCAGGTTGTCATAGCAATTACAGGCCAATTTAAAATTTGCAATTTCTTTCAATTTTTTTTGAAAAAGCTGTGGCAAAACAGCTCACTGAGCACCTCTCCTCAAATCAGCTTTATGAACCTCTCCAGTCTGGATTTTGTCTTCACCACAGCTCTGAAACTGCTTTAGCCAAGGTAGTCAATGATCTATTATTAGCCTCTGACGCGGGCTCTAGCTCTGTCCTGATTTTTCTAGACCTAAGTGCAGCTTTTGATACTGTGGATCATGAGATTTCTCCTGGAACGTATGGAGAACTATGTTGGGATTTATGGTACTTCACTTCAGTGGTTCAGGCAGGAGGACTGGGTAGTTTGTTACAGATACTTTATTCCACATGATCAATACATCATTGTAATATTTGATTTGGCGTATGGTTGTGCTCGCAGCGGCTCCCTGCCGCACCCAACGGAGACACCGTCTCCTGAGACACCGTCTCGACATCCAGGCAGAAAGCAGCGACAGCATTCCCCCTGAGAAAGAGAAAAGAAAACCAGACAAAAAGGGGGGAAGCCGGGGAGGAGGAGGCCGCAGGAGACCGAGAGCGTCTGTGTCGTACTAGCAATACGGGACCTGGAATCCCTGCTATATACCCCGCCCTATTAGAAGGGTGTGCCTGATGCGTGATGACGATTTGCTGGTCGCGCTAGGTCTCGCGTCCTCTGCATGAACCAGCTTCGCTTGTTTCAGGCAGGAGGACTGGGTAGTTTGTTACAGATACTTTGTTCCACATGATACAATACATCATTGTAATATTTGATTTGGCGTATGGTTGTGCTCGCAGCGGCTCCCTGCCGCACCCAACGGAGACACCGTCTCCTGAGACACCGTCTCGACATCTGGGCAGAGAGCAGCGACAGCGTTCCCTGAAAAAGAGAAAAGAAAACCAGACAAAATGGGGGGAGGCCGGGGAGGTGGAGGCCGCAGGAGACCGAGAGCGTTTGTGTCGTATTAGCAATACGGGACCTGGAATCCCGGCTATATACCCCGCCCTATTAGAAGGGTGTGCCTGACGCGTGATGACGATTTGCTAGTCGCGCTAGGTCTCGCGTCCTCTGCATGAACCAGTTTCGCTTGTTTCAGGCAGGAGGACTGGGTAGTTTGTTACAGATACTTTATTCCACATGATACAATACATCATTGTAATATTTGATTTGGCGTATGGTTGTGCTCGCAGCGGCTCCCTGCCGCACCCAACGGAGACACCGTCTCCTGAGACACCGTCTCGACATCCGGGCAGAGAGCAGCGACAGCATTCCCCAACACAAACCATACGCTCAGAGCAGACAGTGCCCTTAAGCTTTATCTAGCCATGATTACCCTTCACGAGTGTAGCTCAGAGCAGACAGTGCCCTTAAGCTTTATCTAGCCATGATTAACCTTCACGAGTGTAGCTCAGAGCAGACAGTGCTCCTAAGCTTTAACTAGCCATGCGTACCCTCAAGAGTGTAGCTCAGAGCAGACAGTGCTCCTAAGCTTTAACTAGCCATGCGTACCCTTCAAGGTGTAACTCGGAGCAGACAGTGCTCCTAAGCTTTATCTATGTGAATGGGTGACTGTGACTTGCATGGACTGTGTGTCCCCGTCCCCACGCATCGCCTGAGGAGCGATCCTCTGTGTGAATGATTGTCCGTAGCCATGCGTAATCTAGACGAGTGTAGCTCGGCGCAGATAGTGTCCCTAAGCTTTATCTATTGATATGGTACGTAGGACGTGTTACCACGGAGGCACTGCCTCTACTTCGCTGCCCTTGATTCCGACGAGGCCGTGCCTCGATATTCAGCTGGGGCAAGCCTCCACTCACCCAGCGCGGAATCGCTGTTCCCATATAGACAGACGTGTCGACGGTTCATATGCGACGTGCACGCCTGCAAACATTTATTAGTTAATATGAACGTATATGACATTGATTGACTGTGATCATGCATACATACATACATAGGTGACCGTTCTTAGGATTTAGGGAGAGAGGAAGCCATCCTCCTCTGGCCTTCCATAATGTCACGGGCATTCAATCTGACGTAACGTTGAACCGTAGCAGATGACTAATGACTTTCAGCGTGGCAGCGGAGACTACCTGCGATGCTGATGTAGCAGTGCCGATTCGGAAGGAGTGAGCCGTGTATAATTTTGGATCCAGACCACAGCGCCGGCACAGGAATCCCAGCCGGCCGGTGAACCAGTATCTTGACATGCCTTTCCCGGCACCTGTGATGAACAGGGGCTCGCTCGTTGTAGTAGAGGAGCGCCAACGTAGGTATTCTACCATGGAAGAGAAGGGGCAAAAAGTTAATCTGTGATATCATGACCGGTATACCCACCCCATTCTCCACACACTTGCTACGTTTCAGGACCACTGTGTACATGCGTGAGTCTACAATTACATCACAGAGTGTGAGAACACGCAAAGGCTCAAAGTTGCTCGACCAACACGTGAATTCATTGCACCGCAGAAACCCATAAAAAGCCATGAGACACGGGCTTCCAACATTAGATCTGTGGGTGAATTAAAACAACCTGCCCGCAAGGGTGAAACTAGTTTGTGCAATAGAGAAAGGGAAATGGGGAGTCGCCTATCCTTGCTTTGTGGCCGCTCCTTCCGCAGTCCGTTGAACAACAACCGGACCGATGGATTCCCCAACAGGCTCGGCACTGAAGGGTCCAGACATCGAAGATGGAACTGAATCCCGCGATAGCTGCCTTGATTGTAGACGGCTGCAGCTTCCGGGAGGTGAAACAGTGTACGATATATGCACATATGACGGGCACGCTCACCGGATGGTGGGGCGTACCGAGTGCGCAGCAAAAAGAACGGAAATACACCCAGGCACAATTGTAAGATTTTAATGTACCCCGGCCCATGCCTGCACGAATGTACCAAGCGGCTACCTTTATGTATTCCTCCAGTGTCCCAGTCATTCTAACAGTGCCTCCCGAAGGCTGGGCACACCAGGCCGTCCGGCCTTGCCTCCGGGCACAAAGCCCGGAACTCCTGAAATTTGAAGTGGGACAGAGCATCAGCCACGTCGTTAAGGTACCCTGGGATGAATGCGGCCCGCAACACAAAGTTGCCTGTGACACACGTCCAGGTCAGACGTCGCATCAGCTTATTGATCGTCGCCACGGAGGACCGGCCCTTGTTAATGATGTTAACCGTGGCTTCGTTATAACAGAACACAATGACCCTTTTCCTGCACCAGTGTTTGCCCCACAACAGACATGCAATGACGATTGGATACAGTTCGAACAGTGCTGTGGATTTGCAATTGCCCTCCAGCCGCTCGATTTCCGCAGGCCACGCTTCACTGAACCATTCGTTCGAAAAAACAAAAACAAAAAACAAGCGACAACGCAGCATCCGTGTAAAAGGCCAGGGAGCTAGAGGTCTCCACCTCGTCGTTGTAGAAGAACGACAGCCCATTCCAGTGCTCGCAAAGCACGGCCCAAAAGCGCAAATCAGACACCCGTCATCCAGACGCACGACGTCGCGCAGCGCCGGAACCGATCTAGCCACAGCCAGCAAGCGAGCCACGAACGACCGAAATTGAGATTCCCGAGTAGAGACAACAGATCACGCTTGGTCATTGCTACGCCCGACCCGGCCGCCGAAGCCAACATGGCGCGCATCCGTACGAGCTTCTCCTCCGGGGGAGAAGCACACATCAGCCGGCTGTCCAACTGAATCCCCAAAAACTCCAAAGATGTGAGAGGCCCCAGTGTCTTCTCCTCAGACAGAGGCACGCCCAAAGCCCGAAATGAGTCCCTGACCACGGAAATGCACCGAGACGGCGAGGAGGAATAGTCCACGACGAGAAAATCGTCCAGCAGATGCAGCACAAACGGCAACCGGTGAACGTTCAGCAGAACCCAGCATAGTGCCTCGGACAGGGTGTCAAAAATGCTTGGACTGCTGCGACAGCCAAACGCCAAACAAGCTTAGAAATACAGCTGCGAGCGCCATCGAAAACCGAACAGGTGCCACTGCGACGGGTGAAGGGGCATCACCTTGAACGCATCGGTGACGTCGGCCTTCCCGAGCCAGGCGCCCACGCCAGCCCGTTTGATTAGGTGAATGGCATGATCGATAGTGGCATAATACAAAGAATACAGCTCGAGAGGAATCAGGCTGTTGATGCTTGGGGTGAGGGAGCCATGCGGAGCGGACAGGTCCACGATCAGCCGCTTTTTGCCGAATACTTACTGACGCGATAAACGGAAAAAGGCGACTCGTTAAACGGCCCCAGAAAATACCCCCTACCGGATTCCTTAGCCAGCAACGTGTCAACAACGGAGGGTTCCCTCATACATGGGTGAGTGACATGATTGAACAAAGCATCTATTAGGGTGCCCGCGCAGGGCTCCGGAAAGACGGCCAACGTTAATGGGGGTAGAAGGGTGTTTAATCACTTCAACGCCTTCCTCACCGGCCGAAACCGGCGTGGGCAGGTCGACCTCGGATGGCTGTCTGAGCACTGGCTGCAGACATGAAGAAACTTGCAATTAGAATACACACATGACCCCTCATTATAATACATGCACAAGGGAGCAGACCCAGAGGCCTAGCGCTTGACCGGACGCCGCCCCGCACCACCGGAACCGCCTTGCACGGCGGGTGTGGAACCACCCACCTTGGCCGCCACCGTGTGTGGACAGAGCCTGGTAGAATGGGTGAAGGAACCGCACACTGCACAGCACATTGGGCGAAGGCCAGAGAAGGTGCGGCTGACCAGCTCCAGATCCAGCACCGACCAATCCAGACGTTGGTTGAAACGCCGCACGAGCAGGGCGGCCTTAGCGGAAAAGCCCCGGTGGTATTTGTAAAACATGCCGCCCCCGCACAACAGCGCGAGGTCGGCGATGACGGCCAGGTAGGTATCGAGTTCGCCTCTCGGGGAACTCTTCGCAGATGATGTCACGGAAAACAGCGAACGCCACCACGAATTCCGCCAGAGTCAACGTCTTGGTGAGCCTGGGATCGGCGTCCCTCAAGACCACTGCTACGTCGTCGCATTCCACGACCAGACTCCCTAGAGATTCGGGCCCACATAACAGGATTTTTACAAGATTCACATCTTTACCTGCCAAGATGCTCTCCCGGAGGCCATCAGGGAGAGCTGCCGAAGGAGAGAGGAAGGAGGCGCCTGCGACTGCCACAGGCAACGCACTGGCCAGGGTGAAGGAGGGCAGGATCGCCTGCGCAGCCAGCCGGATCCTCGGCGGGGATGTAAAAGCCGCGCCTGGGGCCCTGGCTCCCTCGAGGAGAAGCCGGCGTGCATCCATCGAGGCTAGCGTGCCCCAAAGGTCGACAAGTGCCTCAAGCACGAGACCCGACTGCGAACCGACCGGGCCGGCCGAGGACCCCGCCCGAGGTTGTTTAGCCGAACTTGCATCCGCAGCTGGAGCCCGCTTGCTCTTCCTCGTTGCCTTGCGAGGAACTGGAACCTCCGATTCCTCCTCGCACAGATCCAAAAAACTGAGGAATAGCTCCTCGTGTGACAGCCCGACCGGAGGTGTGCACCCTTTTTCATAGAACCCGGCCAATAGACGAGGAAGAGGCCAGTCGTCGAGCAGGACGGGCTGTCGCCCCGCCAGTCGAACACCTTCGCGGTTTAGAACCTCCAGCAGCAGGGACTGCCGCGTCCTCTTCCCCCAAGCCGTCGCCCAAAACTTCCGTCCCTTCCACATCAGACTCAGAGCGATCGGTCATTGTACATATATTGTAAATTACACTTCACAATTGTGTTTCATATCACAAAGTAAAATTAGTAAATAGTTATCACCCTGGCCTATTTGCTTGTGGCGTTTCTGCAGCTCCCTTGCAGTAAAGCAGTTAACCTAGCTATCTCCCAGAAGTTAACGAGCTGCTAAACTAATTTTCTGCTAGAGGTAGTCACGCGGTATTTCGTGACGTTAGTGACGTCAGTAGCATCAGTGACTGTGGCTAGCAAGTTAACCCCTGTTAGCTTCACTTTTGCCACAAAAACTTTAAAACCTAAACCGTGCAACGGAACATAAATCCCAATAGGACCAACGCAATCGTGACCAAGACGAACCTTTTGACATCGACTTTGTCTATGTAGTCCAAATATTGATTGAGCCTCAGTGGCGCGAAAATAAACAATAATAATAAATAATATGGGATTATTATTGAGCAAACAATGGTTGGTCCCTTGCCGAAGGCAAAGCACACCCAAATATATCAATTTTCAAAAATTCCAAATGTCGGCCATTTGGAATTTTCATAAAAACATACTTTTTTTAATTCCTCGTTCGCTGTTGCTCCTATTTTCATGGACATGTAATCAAATCATTTTCAGACTACAATCACCTTGATTTGTCAAAATATGACTGAATTACAGCTTTTTATAGGTGGGTCAAATCTGACAACGTTTTCCACAGGAGAACAGGCTTACTTTTTTTTATACAGTAACTGAACACAGTAATTCCTAGCACTGAGAATAGCTCACTGGGATAAGACGGGTTCCTCTGAAGTGCAAGGTCATAGGTTCGAATCCAGCCACAGTCATCACGCATGTCATGATACTGGTTTATCTGTTTAGTGAAGCCATGTATGCCACAGTAGCTGTCTAACAGTATAATCGTAATGATAATGTTTCAATCTCAGGGGATCTATACTCAAGAAGAGTCAGATGTATTGTGCTTTACAGATATGTATCCTCTAACCTCTAGGGGGCGATCCCATGTCTGACACATGTTAACTTGTGATACCAGCTAAATTGATGCCGCCATTTTGAATGAATTAATAAAACGTTTTTGTCCTACTCCTGCTACAAAATGTATCAAATATTCACCAACTTTAACACAGATTATCTTCAGACCACAATCACATTGACATATCGAAATAGGACTGAATTACAGCTGTCTAAACTTGGGACAAATCTGACAACCCCTTGCCACAGGAAAGATTCCTTATATTTTTACGCAGTCACTGAAATCTGATTTCCAGCACTGAGAATAGCTCACTAGGATAAATTGGTGTCCTGGCAACGTCAGAGGTTCAAATCCAGCCAACGCTGACAAGCTTGTCATGTCTCTGATTCTCTGTTTAGCGAGACTATAAGCCACTGCAAAGGAAGCTAGGTAAACTGCAGTCACTAGATGTCGAAGGTTTCTTCTGGGTCATCTGACCTGCTTGGCCACCACTTTGCTGCTTGCAGCTATATTTTTGATTGTGTTTTTGTTGAAAACAATATGTGGGGAGCAGTTTATTTCCGAGTAATTTGAAATGTTTTCAACGATATCTGAGTTTATTCTGATATTTGATTTAAATGAAAATAAATCAAATGTACTTGATCAGAGCATAGTGTGTAATTTATTTGAAATAGTGAAAAATATCCTTTTTGGCCAACATGAAATATTTAATTAATGCAACATTTTATTTAAATTTGAGTCTGCTTGTTGGCCCAACAAGCAATGTTTAGTCAACAGAGAATATTTAATTGACACAACATTCTATTTTAAGTTCAGTCTAAATGCAGGGGTAGTCAGCACAACTACAAAAAGTTTGTTTCCGCAACTTAAATTGGGCCAACTTAAAATTTTAGGTGCAACCGGTCACTAGAAATTTGAGTTGGTGAGGGTTTTTTTTTTTTACTGTGTTTGAAACATGCACGATACCTAGATACGTTATAGCCAGGGGCGGCTCCAGAATATTTTCAGTGGAGGGGCACAGGGGGGAGCAGCCGATAATTGGGGGGGGGCATCCAATTAAGTAATTAATACAAAAGTAATGTCACCACTGACATTTTAAATTCAATTAATGGGCATTATAGTAACACAAACATTTAGTTTCCTTAAATTGCATGATACCATATCAAACCATATAAACCACAGCATATTATTTTGTTAATTTCCATGCTTTTTTTCAACAGACTCACTACCTCATGTTTTGTACTTAGGTAACATAACACTCAACGTCACTAACCCTCTTCTTCAATACCGAAGCACTATGATGAGAAAATCAATGAATGCAGTACTTAACTACAATTGACTCAAGATGTTACCCAGATAGCAGAGTAGGGAGGACAAACGTTCTGCTCTCAATGTAATCACAACGGAGAGTTCCAAGCGTCAACAAATGCAAAACTGAACTTATTGCTCATTTAACATCGTGATAAAAAAAAACACAATTGTGAGATTTAATGTACAATACGACAGGGCTCTCAAGTTTTGAAGACAGGCAAGAGTGACACTCTCCCTCCCCCCCCCCCCCCCCCCCCGTCAGGGGTTCAAAATGTATGAATTAATTGCTTTTTACCTGACATCTTTTAAAGGCAGCAATGATTAATGCATACATGGCCAGGGTATAATAATTAAATATTACATTATTTTAAAAGTCAAAGGGATCGGGCCTATTTGCATGCTGCACTGGGTTTGATCCTGACACCTCTGACATCCCAAGCGGCGCCACTACCAACTACGCCAACGAAAAGCTAGATAACTATTGATGTGGGTGGCATTTTACTTACCTGAAGAGTGAGTTTCACCGATACACAACGGCTATATCTATGAACTACTTGTTCTGAGCAGGTGTTGTCAGTGAACAGGCTGTAAAACTGTTGGTTAAGAGACTCGTGAAAAACTGATGATAATTATCTGGGATTTTTTTTTTAACAGCAGTCAAGTTGTCATTGTTTGTGTCAAACAAGTTGAGAATTTGTTGTAACATTAAAACAGGAGATCATGACGGTGCTCAAAGTGATGCTTGAGCTCCAGCGGTTTGCTTTGTAGGTGAACAAAACTTTCGGAAGACGTAGCAGAATCCCGAAAAATTACAGGATATGCTTTTTTTCCATTGGTTGTTGCATCAAATCTTACCCAGATACAATGGTGCTATTTTCCGATTTGGCTATTGTATGGACCCTTTCTTTTTTTTGATTGGCTGATAAGTGGCAGGCTCGACTAAGAACTCCAGGGGAGACGCGCTTGACTGCCGGTTCCATAGTGAGAGTGGGGCGGCCAGAGGAATTTTGGTTGGGTGCTGCGGCATATTAAATATATTATAAATATTTTTTTTCGGCGTGAGAAATACAATATGTGGCGGGAGGGCGTGACTAAAGACCGAAATGAGTGACTGTCACTCTCAATGCGTGACACTTGAGAGCCCTGCATTTAGTTAGCAATTTAAGTCGACATAAAATCCTAAATGTTTTGTATTACGCCAATAGAATTACAATAATAGCTCATATTTATATTTTATTTAGCTAACTATATCAATATCATAGCTTTGTTATCTTAACCGTTAGACCAACGGAAGAAAGTGCTACTTACAAAACGGACTCATGTAACATTCAAACTGGTTGTCTTGAGAATGAGCGCGGGTCCTGAGAAAAATCTACAGTAATGCTGCAGAATGTTGTCGCCGCAAAAGGCCAATTCAGCAATAAAAACTGTGCTATCTGGGGAATGTGCGATTTAAATAATATTGTATAATTACAATTAATGTATCGTATATACACACACCATCAAAACCTACCTCAGTTTACGCTGTCCACAGAGTGTAACCTTTAGGGAAAGCGGGATAATGACTTTTGTCATGTTCTGTCCAGGCAATTATTTATTATTGAGATTGACATCATTCAGAGCCAATGAAAATAGGGGGGGCACCTGAGAACAAATCAGATTCCAGGGGGGGCACGTGCCACCATTGGCTCCGCCCCTGGTCATAACACAGTCAAAAGTTAAATTTGTCAGTATTGAAGCATATAAAATTATTTGTATGTCTATGTGAACGAGAGAACACAAGACTTCAGCAGGGTATCCGCGGGGTCTTAAAAAGTATTAAAAGTTGATAAATCCATTTTACCCTCATCTCATACCCTCATACCCTCAATTTTCCCAAACAAAACAATACATAACTGTATTCGTACAGAATACAGTTATGTACAAAAATATATATATATATACAAAAATGTATGGCACAAAGTTTGCCGAAGTTGTGGGTGCTTGTAGGCCTACTTTCAAATTCAGTTTAGTCACATTACGTAACTTCGTTCTGTGGTAACTAGCTAGCTAGCCCGGCTGGAACTCCCTATCATATCGACAGATTAGCAGAGACTGAGGAATATAGTAAAATGTTTTTTATACATGTCAACGTGTATGTCTATTGAACAGTTTTGTATGTTGTCTACAAGTTGTATTTTGATAGATGTTGCAACTACGTAAACCCAAGTCTGCACACTTGGCCATGACAACTACAACAGTGACTTTAGAGAACTACATTCTACATTTATCTGTTTGAAACGGCCCCGAGCGTGGTGAACTGTGGGAAGGCAAGCGATGGCAAGCGATTCGCGTCGCTGCAGTGTGAACGCAGGGTAAGACTATGCGATCTACCGGGCGACATTCTCACTCAAATTTCAAGACTTATGTGACCTAAATCTAAATTCTGATGTGACAGATCAATGAGGAATCGCTTTCTCTCTTAAAGGCTGTCTTCCTCGACCTTTTTGGTCTTTTTAAATTGAACTATTTGTATAATCCGTGTACTTCTCTAGCCATAATAAAGGCTATCCTTTCACGGTTTTCTGCAACCACATTGCGCGTGCATCCCGAATGTTTACCAACAAATAATTGGTCTATATACCTCAAGCCCAGACGCAGTTACAGTTACAGCACAATGAAAATTGAGCGGAAGTACGTAGCAGGGCAAAGCCAGGCTATCAAAAGGTGCGTTCGACATGGACTGCGGCTGCATGAAACGACCGGCGAGAGTAGCCGCTTGCAGTCGGGGAGGAGTTGAAAACGGTTCTGTGAAGTCGGACATTCCAGCTTCTCGTGGTTTGCTGTGTTGATGTCAGTCATGGCCGATCAAGCGCTGTTTGCTTACTTTACTTTATTTATAATTTAACTTAGTCTTTCCGGTAGTGAAGAGGCTGACTAAAACCCTTTCTTCAACAAATTTTTTATTCAATTAAACTTTTTTGAGCGTTGGCGAAACTGAAGGTGTCAGAATATTCCAAAACACGCGTCAAAGTTGTCGTGTGTGAGTGTGGCCAATCATGAAATTGCTGTGTCGTCACTTGAACCCGTGCAGTTGCTCTTGAGAAAATGCGCTCGGCTACACAGCCAGCAGTTCTCAAATCGATCTCACGGTACTTTGATTGCGACGTCACAGTGGCGTGTCCTCGGCGCCGTCTCAAGTCGGAGAAAAAGTCTAACCAGAATGCACTTTTTCAAGCCAGCCGCCTGCAGCCAGCTGCGGCGCCGCATGAAGTCGGGATGATGTCGAACGCACCTAAAGAGTAGCCTGACGTTGTCATACTCATAATTCTAGTCAGAATATGAGTCTGAGAACTCTCCGTTGGGCTTTGACTACGGGGCGTGTTTCAAACGAGCCTGGAAAACAAATGCCTCTTCGCTCAATTGGATAGATCTACAACCAATCAGAGCAACAGAGTATGTGACGTATGTTAAGCGCTGCATAGTTGTTGTCAACAGAACTAAACTGAGAGGCAGCTAAATCTTTACTGACTAAATTGCAAGCAGACTTGAAGTATGCTTGATGAATGATTACAAACGATTTTTGCCGGTGTTGTAAAATTTATTTAAGGGTAGGGGGAGTACTTGTTCACACGGTCAACCTTTTACAGCGAAACAATAAAGGGTAATGCATATACGAACAAGTTCTCCGTTTAGGATTACAACTCCACAAAAGAAAAGGAGAAACCACAATGGCCACTGGGTTTTCATTGTGTCCCATCTTCTTCGCGACCATCGGGGCAAGATGATAAATTAAACTTTTACCGAATCCCGTAGGAAGGACGGCAAAAACATATTTTCCATCGTCAAATGCCTTGATTGCGTCTCTCTGTTCCTCTTTCAAAATTAATGCGCTGTCGATGTAATCTAAAACAGACTCGATGGCAGAATCATAACATCCCAGATCTCCAGCGGTAGCCATGTTTGTTCAAAACGAATTCAACTTAAGCGCTCTTTTGTGTCGTGGGTGATTACGTTACTGTTGATCATCTGTCCATCATCGTATAAAGCCCGCCCTGGCAATTTCATTGGTTCGCCCAGATTCTGGTTTTCTGTAGTTGGTCCCCAATACGAGACCCTCCAGACCCAACTTCCCGACCAAATTTTTTTGGGGGCGGGGAGAAGTTGGGCTGGCAGCCAGGCTACCTAAAGAGTAGGCTTTCGTTTAATTTCAATAAAATAACAAAACACTTTACATATATATATTATTTTTATTAAAATGTTCCCAAACTCTTGACCACTTACTTCCTCCAGTAGCATCGTTATTATCAGAGAATGTCTAATAACAGGCTCTGTTATTATCTCTGCTCCTTAAATAACAATTTCTGGCAATGTGTGAGAAGAGCGCCAAAACTTCGAACCAGTTCGTGACGTTGGAAGCGTTGAATCAATCACGTGGTTATCGTAATTTAACACAAGCCATACGCCCCACCCCTACATTGCAGTGCAGTCGGAGTTTGCGAGAGGCAAGAGGCGCACGAGCGGGGTTCTTACTGTATTCACTTACCTACCTCAAGCTTGTAAATTGAAATGTTTTGTTAATTACATTTTATCATCAAACAAAGTAGATAATTTACTATCTAGATATATAATGGATGAATTATACTGACAAATTGTTGTTTGTCCTTGCAAATTTAAGCGAGCTACATATAGCCATTTGGTTACGATGGCCAATAACAAGGATGCTAGCTAGCTCGTATTTGGTTATGGTATTTAGTTAGTTAGTTATTAACTAGGTACATGTTTACTAAGCTAGATAGAAGAGTTATTTCGTCAGTGAGATGTTAATGTTAGTGTGGCTATGCAAGCTTGTCACCTAGCTAGCCTAGTCAGCTTAACTACGGCAGTGAATTTTTCATGGTTTCCAGCTAGTTAGCTGTGTTGTCATGGTTTGCAAGTAGTTGGCTTAATGCTTGTTGAAATCTACCGGACACCTATGAAATTGATCAGTTCCCGCTAATTATAACAGTTTGTCTCGTAGAATACCATGTCACGTCCAAGTACTGCCTCCCCCAAACCAGCTAAGTGTCAGACCAAACAAGCTGGGGCACCAGGCAGGGGTAAAGGGCTGAAAGACATTCGTATTGATGAAGAAGTTAAGATTGCTGTCAGTATTTCTTTGGAGAGGTTTCAATGCAGTGATCAAAATGGTAAGAAAATATTTTCATACACTTGATAAGATAGGCAGTGCAAAGGTAGGCTATACTGAACACCATTATGATGACTTCATTTTGCAGAAATGGAGTTTCCCTCATCCTTGTCCAGCACGGAACGGGCATTTATTCATCGCTTGGCCCAATCCTTGGGATACGTCTCTAAAAGCCGAGGGTTTGTTTTACAATCGAATAGGCTATTGTTTTGGAGAAAAGTACATTCTTTGTCACGTTGTTATAGGTGACGTAACAAGAGTTCAGATATTCATGAATAAAAGATGGTCTCTTGCTTTGCCAATGAGTTTAACTTTTCATGAACATATAGAAGCTTTACAACTGTATTAGCCTACATTATTACTGCATCATTGTAAATGTAACTGTTAGTTGCACTTCTATTAAATGAATAACATTTTGTCAACATATTTTATAAACCCTTTAGGAAAGGATCTAGCAGGACCCTCACTATCAGGAAAAAGGAGGGCTCGGAAAAAGCCCAGTCCATCATGATTTTGAACTTTTCTCACAATTCAAAACATGTGGTGCGTAGCCTCTTGCAGAGGTTCCCCATCACCAATAAAGAGCGCATCGACCTGCTGCCTCGCACAGAGAGGGGCTTGTCGGTGGCAATGGAGACTGGTAAGTGTGGATATTTGCCATACTATAAGGTTTGCTAAATGCCTGGAACAGGTGCTCCGGGGTTTGCTTCTTCTGTTTAAGAAAATCCCAAAATTAAAGGCAGCCTTTTATCTCAACTCTCCTCAGAGAACAGTCGTGACAAAAACAGGACGAGCGGACGCCTCAACAATGGTATCCCCCAGATACCTCAAAGGAGGGCGCGCTCTGAGCTGGACTTCTTCCGTTGCTCACTACCCGTGTATGAGCGCCAGGAAGAGATCGTTCAGGTCATTAAAGATAACCGTGTGGTCTTGGTGGTCGGTGAGACGGGCTCTGGGAAAACCACCCAGGTGAGGAGGCAGGCAAGAGATGTTTGAACTGCGTGCTCTTCAGATGCTGGGATCTGTTAAGGATTATCTGTTAAGGCTTTCTTCTTTTGTAGGAATAACCTGTTTTGTGCTCATAACCTGTCCAGTCACTTTAGATAAAAAAATAACAGAGAAAGGAAGGTATTTTTTGCTTAAAACATTGTTTGGGATTTGGTCAAACTGAGGGATAGAGCCTTGTTCATCATGTATGTGTTGCCGTATTTAAGATCTTAAACCACGCTATATAGTTGTGGTTTACTGTTCTAAATTGATTCCTCACAGATTTGACAGAGAATTCAATAATGTTTTACAACCTGCCTTTTATTTTAATTGAATTCCATTGTTAGCTCTAACCTGACTGAAAAGGGCTGTGTTTTGTTCAAGATTCCACAGTTCCTTTTGGATGACTGCAGTAAGAACGGAATCCCCTGTCGTATATTCTGCACCCAGCCCAGGCGTCTTGCAGCCATTGCTGTTGCAGAGAGGGTGGCAGCAGAGAGGGGAGAGAGCATTGGTCAAACCATTGGCTACCAGATCCGCCTTGAAAGCAGGTAATGTCATAGAGAAAGAATGTTACCATGTCATCTACAATCAATTATCGGTTTACCAAAGAAGGCATTTACTTTAAAGATTCAAGTTTTATTGATAGGTCTATCCCCTATCTACAGTTTCATAGTCAAAGTGGTTTATTTGTCACATGCACCAAATAGCGTAGCGTCATCAGGACAGTAACATACTTGTGACCTGGCAAGCATCATCTATGTAGCATCAATATAAATTAGTGCTGTCAGTTTAACGCGTTATTAACGGTGTTAACGCAAACCCAAATTAACGGCGTCAATTTTTTTATCGCGCGATCAACGCTCTTTTTGGCCTAGCAAACTTTGTAGTTTTTTTTCACATGCTGTTGCAACAACTACCGAAGTTAGAAAAACTACAACACCACACCGGATCTAGCTAGACCAGAAACAAAACAACAGGCACGCCACACACTTGTTTGGCTTGCGATCCGGCTAAAGCGTAGTAGCAGAGCCCGTTTACGGATATGAGACGTTCTCTGGTAGTAGGTTAACGTTACGTTTTGAGTGGATGGCGAGCGCGAGACGCCGAAATGGATGCCAATAAGATTCTGAATGGAAAGTTTACTTTTAAAAAGTTGCCAAATGGTTCCATTGACAAGACCAAAGTGATCTGTGTGTTTTGTCGTTGTAAACTGAGCTATCATCGCAGCACGTCCAGTCTGAAATACCACTTGATGGCCAAGGACACAGATGATGCGAATTCTCCGCCCCCTCGTCAAAGCCAGGCGATTGCAATGTTGTTTTCAATAACAAAAAATATTTGCACGAAGCAATCCGAACCACTTTTCCATGTTGATAAGAGCATTACAATTTGAAAAAAGAATGGGACAAAAAGAAATCAAGGGACATTTAGAATAGATAAAAATATGCGATTAATTGTGATTAATCGCGAGTTAACTATGACATTAATGCAATTAATCGCGATTAAACATTTTAATCGTTTGACAGCACTAATATAAATATATAGCATACAGCATAAAAAAAATATAAAGATAGAGTAGAAGTTAAAGCAAACAAGCTATTTCTTATCTGCTTGAAAATTGTAATCATACATATTTTTTATTGCAATTCCGCTACATTTTTATTTTTACATTTTTCCAATTATTTCCACAGTCTTTTACTACATTATTGTACTTAAGCTTAGCTCCTTGATAAGGGGCCTCTATGTTTTGCTCCCAGGGTTTCTCCCAAGACATTGCTGACCTTTTGCACCAGTGGGGTCCTGCTGAGGACCCTGATGGCTGGAGATGCCACACTTACCACAGTCACACATGTCATTGTAGTGAGTGTTTAAGGCTAAAGGGGCCATCTAGCTATCCTAGACATTCGAAAGAATTAAGTGTCTCAGACACAATTGAAATCTGGTCTTTAATATGTTTCTTAAGATGGAAAGTTAGTAAATGTATAAAGACACACCATTATAAACAAAACATTCCTACAAATTATTGCTTAAACTTACTGTCTTCTGCCAAATCAGGATGAGGTTCACGAGCGGGATGGCCTAAGTGACTTTCTGTTGACCAAAATGAGGGACATGCTCCAGAAAATGCCCACCCTGAAGCTCATCCTTTCCAGCGCTGCCCTGGATGTGGACCTTTTCCTCCGATACTTTGGCTCCTGCCCCGTCATCCACAGTATGTCAGACTTTATCTAGGGTCTATGATCTGCCATGGATAAATGTATGATAAAAAATCTATTAAGTACAATTATTATTAATCTAAAACAATAGGTACCTCTTACGTTAATTTGAAAAGTATATAGTGTGAAAAGGTGGGCGCGGGGCTCTGTTTTTTTTCTGTAAAGTCAAAGGACGGCCATTCGAAGTCAAGGAACTCTTCCTGGAGGACATCTTGAGAACCACCGGTTATGCAAACAAAGAAATGATGAAATACAAGAAAGAAATTCAGAGGGGTAACTACCAATAACTATTTGTGTTTGGCTGATAAACACTACAAATAGTATCTTCACACTCGATCATATTCCAGGACCGTACTTTCTTGACTTTTCCCAGATGTGTGTTTTATCACCCAGTATTTTTTGGTGTTAAAAATCACACTGTGAAAGCTCATTTAAGGCTGTTTTGATCATGTTATAGTTTAATTGCTGCCAGCTGCACATTCTGCAATGTTTCAATGTCGATTCGAGAACCGGGCACTCTACAAAGTGAATATTTTGCAGGTGTCTCTGTTATAATCCAACAGAGTGCAGTAAGCTTCAAATGAACTAATGCGATTAACAAAGGCATTCGCAATTAAATGAAACTAAGCGTAGTGAGGCAGGGCTTGAAAGTGCAATTGCAAAATTATGTTCAAAAAGTATTGTCCTTGAAGGCCTACTTCAATAAACGACGCACAAATCTGTGTATCAAAAGGGAGAAGTTTAGCACACACAAGTTTGCGCACCGTCTTTCCAACTCTTTACAAGAGCTTTTGTGCAAGTGCACAGTAGTGTGTGCCTTCTGTAAGCTGATACAGTGATCGGTCCGCCGTTCTATCCAACGTTACAGAAACTTCATCTTTAAATTCTTAACTTTAATGCAGATTTTGGATATCAATATTAGGCGTCAATCACTCCTTTTGCGAGACACCTATTGTGTAGATGACGTTACCCACGCAGTTGAATAATCACTCACGGACCCTCCCCCCTCACACACATTGGCCAACTCAGGCAGGACTCACTCCCTCCCCGCCTTTTAACATGAGAATAAGAAAAGTCCAATTTGCAGGTTGCACATGTGTGAGTAGTTGAAAAATGTATTTTTCATGTGCACTTTTTTTTCTTCACAATTGAAATTCTGTCATCTCTGAAGTACTTGTTCAACATCCACATCATCTATATGGAACCCTGTTTGATTCAAAATTTAATAAATAAATGGGTAGGTAAATAAATAAATATGGCAGTGACCTAAACCTGAAATAAAAAAAAGATGGCAATAAATATTGCATCATATAAATATATAGCTGAATCCATTTACCTACTGAAGAAGTTAAAATTCAACGTACTAAGTCTAGGATCAAAAAATTCTCTAAGTTTGAAACAGCACAGGAAATCTGACAGAGTTTGATGTAAAGAGTTTTATTAGAATCCAAAAAAGCAGGGTGATTCCAAAAAAACGTGTGTGATTCTGCAGAACCAGACTGGAGAAATCCTCTCCAAACACTCTTTTATATCAAAACTTTATCAGTTTTTGTAAGTTTACTATTGGTACAATATTTGTTTTGTCACAATTCATTTTACTTCTTATTGGATCTCTCTCTCTGAGAGATTCAGATTGCAGGTGCATAGAGAATTCATCTATTTTTTGTAGACCTACTCTGACCTTGACGGCCAGTTACACTGGGCTCCGGCCTCATTTACTGCTGGGTCTTGTAGTTGTTCTTATGATAGCTTGCTCACAGATTTATCTCACACCCATTCACAATCATCCAGATTTACACCTTGGGCTTAATTTTCCTTCTATATTTTAAGGGAAATACTAAACAGTCAACTACTTTGCATCAGGCTTTTTCAATAGTGTAACATATAAAAGTATAAGATATAACATATAAAGATGTGAATTATATAAGTATAAAGTATAAAAGTAATTAAATGGCATTCTTCATCATATAATCCATACTCATTCTTCATCTTCATAATTACAACAGTGTGATATAATTCCACTTCACTACATAAATATATACATTTGCTTATTTCAAAATGACGTTTTTGTAAAAACGAATGCCACATATATTTCCGAACACCACATTTTCTTTTGTGCTGTATTTATTTCCAATCTTACATGCAAGCCAGAGGGGCCTGGTTATCTTCAGACCAAAGCAGCTGCACAAGATCGAAGGCAGATGGGGACACCTGGATTGGAGAGATGATGAAAAACACAAGTGGTGTCAGAGATGGCACGCTGGCCTTACTAGATCAAATTGATCAGCATGGCTTGTCAGGGGATATCATCTTAGTACACTTTGAACATTTTGTAGAGGAACTTGGGCGGATGAGTGCTCTACATAACATAGACATTGATCACAGTCTTAAATAGTTTAAGACTTATCGAGCACTGTGTTTGTGTGCAAGATGTACAGGTAGTATGGGGGTGATTAGTGCCAGGTAATGTTAACAAAGCTAGCAACCGTCGCTACGCCTAACAAAGAAGACAATCACTTACCAACGCTATGTCGTTACGTCTGCCAATATGTGGATAGTTAGGTCGACAAGAAGGCAGCTAGCTATAACTATCTAGTCTCACCATAATGCCATGCCGGTAATATCATTTAGTGAGACCGGAAGCGAAGCCAGACCATTCAAGACATTACCCATACCTTTGGATTTACTGCTTCAAATTAAAAAGTGAGGCAATCCTTTGATTAAAGTCAAGTTTAACGCATTGTCAATTTTGGCATTTAAAAGTTGCAACTAACCAAGACATTTCCAGACCAAGACCCATTCAACACGGTACACAATACCCAAACCCAGATATTAATATTAATTCAAACCGCTACCACTCGACTAGTTTTAATGACCAGTCAGTGTCAAAACGGGTTTGGCTGTTCAGGTCTCTGCCAATAGGGAGTCAGATGGCTGAACGGTTAGGGAATCGGGCTAGTAATCTGAAGGTTGCCAGATTGATTCCCAGCCGTGCCAAATGACGTTGTGTCCTTGGGCAGGGCACTTCACCCTACTTGCCTCTGGGGGAATGCCCCTGTACTTACTGTACTTACTGTAATTCGTTCTGGATAAGAGCGTCTGCTAAATGACTAAATGTAAATGTAATACAGCCCAACACTAGCTTGCTGAAATAGCCACACTGATGATGTCCTTTTATTATTTTCCCCATTGATGGCTAGCCAGCCACTTAACCTACAGTTGTCGACGTGAGACCGGTTATAGCTAACATACCACCCAATGGAAGACGTAGCGACGTAGTGATTGTCTACTTTGCAGGTGTAGCAACGTAGCGGTGGCAGTGATTGTTAGCTTTGCAGACGGGTTACACGTCACACAAGCTAATGCAATGTTTACTAAGGTAACTTTGGCACTACCTCACAACTAATATAGTCGGCACACGTACTACGTCGCCGCCATTACTCCCATTGGGAACCAGTGATAAAAAGGCAAAGACGACACGGGCATTGTGGGCAAAGCTTGTCTACGTTGTATGCTTTTCGGCCGTGCGAGGGTACTTGTCACCCCCCCATACATTTACATTTATGCATTTAGCAGACGCTTTTATCCAAAGCGACTTCCAAGAGAGAGCTTTACATAAGGGCATAGGTCACTGATCACAACAACGAGGTAGTCCCAAACATTGCAAGCAGCCCAAACATGAAGCATACATTGTGAAAAAACTAAACAAGTGCCAAAAGGGAAGAAACCATAAGAGCATGCAGTTATACAAGTTACAAATTAAAACAACATGAACCACAATAAGTGCAGGACTGTACCTGTAGAAGAACAATCAATAGTAAAATATTTCACAGCGAGTACAAGACTTAACTTGGTTATAACTAACCTACAAGAGCAACAAGAGTGCGTCTTGAGCCTTTTCTTGAAGGTGGGGATACAGTCAGTGTCCCTGATGGAGGTGGGGAGCTGGTTCCACCATTGGGGGGCCAGGCAGGAGAAGAGCTTGTGTTGGGACCGGGCAGTCTTGAGCGGTGGGACCACCAGGCGGTTGTCTGAGGAAGACCGTAGGTGGCGGGTGGGGGTGTAAGGTTGCAGGAGAGACTTGATGTAGTCGGGTGCTGTCCCGTTCACTGCTCGGAAGGTCAGTACCAGGGTCTTGAATCTGATACGGCCGTTGATGGGTAGCCAGTGGAGAGAGATGAGGAGCGGGGTAACATGGGAGCGTCTGGGTAGATTGTAGACCAGGCGGGCCGCTGTGTTCTGAATCCTTTGAAGAGGGCGGGTTGCAAATGCTAGGAGACCAGCGAGTTGCAGTAGTCCAACTTGGAGAGGACCAGTGCTGGGACTAGCAGCTGGGTGGAGTGCTTAGAAAAGTATCTCCTGATCTTCCGGATGTTGTAGAGGGTGAATCTACAAGACCGGGAGACTGCGGGAATGTGGGCCGTGAGGGAGAGCTCGTCATCCATGGTAACCCCAAGGTTCCTGGCAGAGGATGAAGGGGTCACCGTCGCAGATCCCAGGGTGATTGACAAATCATGGGAGATGGAGGGTTTAGCCGGGATGATGAGAAGTTCTGTTTTGGCGAGGTTCAGCTGGAGGTGGTGCTCGGTCATCCAGGCGGAGATGTCTGTGAGGCAGGCCTCAATCCTATCTGAGATCCCCGGTTCAGTCGGGGGGAACGACAGGTACAGCTGCGTGTCGTCAGCGAGCAGTGGTAGGAGAAGCCATGGGAGGTGATGATTGGTCCAAGTGAGGTGGTGTACAGAGAGAAGAGGAGGGGGCCAAGGACGAAGCCCTGTGGGACACCAGTGGAGAGCTGGCAAGCCTGACAGTTTGCCTCCCCAGGAGACCTGGTATGATCTTCCCGACAGGTAGGATGAGATCCACTGGAGTGCAGTGCCAGTGATGCCCATTTCAGAAAGTCTGGAGAGCAGGATCTGGTGGTTTACCGTGTCAAACGCTGCAGAAAGGTCCAGCAGAATGATGACGGATGACCTGGAAGCCGCTCTGGCAGACTGGAGGGCAGTGGTGACTGAAAGAAGGGCAGTCTCTGGAGTGGCCAGTCTTGAAGCCCGATTGGTTGGGGTCAAGCAGGTTGTTCTGAGAGACAAAGTAAGACAGCTGGTTAGATACAGCACGTTCAATTGTTTTTGAGAAGAAGGGTAGCAGTGATACCGGTCTGGAGGACGGCAGGGTTAAGGGAGGGTTTTTTGAGTAGAGGGGTAACTCTGGCCTGTTTGAAGGCAGAGGGAAAGGTGCCGGAGGTAAGAGAGGAGTTTAGGACATGGAGAAGAAAAGTTATGATGGAGGGGGAGATGGTTTGAAAGAGAGGGGAGGGGATAGGATCAAGGGGACAGGAGGTGGGGCGATGAGAGAGAATGAGGTCAGAGATCTCTGCCTCGGACAGAGGAGAGAAAGAGTTTAGACATTTAGTTGGGTCAGTCGTGGAGGGTGAGAGGGTAGGAAAGGTGGGTTTAGGGAACCGATTGCTAATGTCAGCGACTTTTTTCTCAAACAAGGAGGAGAAGTCGTCTGCTGTCAGGGTGGAGGGAGGGGGTGGGGGAGGTGGGTGGAGAAGGTAGAAAAAAGCTTGTGGGGGTTTGAAGCAGAGTTAATTTCATTCAGAAAGTAGATGGTTTTAGCACCAGTTATGTGAGAAGAGAAAGATTTAAGGAGGGAGTGATACTTATCAAGGTCCAGACCGTCTTTGGACTTGCGCCATCTCCTCTCAGCTGCCCTAAGGGTGGACCGCTCTTCACGAATAACATCTGTAAGCCACGGGCAGGAGGGAGAAGATCGCGCAGGCCTGGTTGACAGGGGACAGAGAGAGTCAAGTGATGCAGTTAGAGTGGTTAACAAGGAGTCGGTGGCAGTGTTAGTGGGGTGGGACGAGAACTCGTCCATGGGAGGGAGGGAGGATGTTACAATAGAGGAGAAATGGGAGGGGGATGGGGAGCGGAGGTTGCGGCGGAAAGTTACAAGGGGAGGGGACGTAGGAGGGGTTGGAGGGAGAGAGACAGAGAATTGGATAAAGTAGTGATCAGAAATGTGCAGTGGGGTTACAGAGGTTAAGTCAGTGATACAGTTACGTGTCAGGACAAGGTCTAGCTGTTTGCCTGCCTTGTGGATCGCTGGTGTGCTGAACAGCGTCAGGTCAAAGGAAGTCAGGAGAGACAAGAAGTCGACGGCCTGCGTTCCTTGGAGGTGGATGTTGAAGTCCCCAAGGACTATCAGGGGGGTTCCATCATCCGGGAGGACGCTGAGGAGCATGTCCAGCTCCTCCTCAAAGTCGGCTAGCGGTCCTGGTGGGCGATAAAGAACAATTAAGCATGCTTTGATAGGATTAGTTAGCATAACATAATGATGTTCAAATGATTTGGCAGTAACAGGGAGTGGTGTGGATGTGTATTTTATATGTGGGGATAGAAGCAACGCTGTCCCACCACCCCGCCCGGTTGAGCAGGGTGAGTGAGTGAAGGAGTGGTTGACGGAGAGAGCAGCTGGAGTTGCAGTGTTCTCTGGGTGGATCCATGTCTCAGTCAGCGCAAGGGCATGAAGAGAAGCATGAGATGCAAACGCTGGGATGAAGTCTGCCTTGTTCACAGCAGACTGGCAGTTCCAGAGCCCTAAAGAAAGAGAGAGGGCAGGTGGAGAAGATCTGGATAGTTAGTGAAGGTTAGAAGTAAAACGTATATACTTTGTGACATATCTACGTCTACGGGTAGTGTAATGAACAGGAATGCTAAAGAAACACATGCTAGCTATGATATCTTCTTCTAGGTAAGATATAATATAAATATAAATAGGTTGATACTTATCAGAAGAGGTGATCCGGCCCCGTCGGCCTTCCTCGGTGGACTCCCGCAGGTAGACTACCTGTCTTTGTTCGACTGAGTCTTCGTGCACCGAGACTGCCAGGCGAGGCTGCCTCTAGAACCATACAGGTTACTCCATGTAGCACAGGTGCTGTACGCCCGGTGTTATCGCCCAACTGGTTTCCAGACTAACTGGTTTCCGTAAGCATGCCAGCTGTGCATTCACCTAACAGCAGCAGCTGCCGTCTGCCTCTATCAGAATCAGAAAGGGATTTATTCGCCACGAAAGTTTGCACAGACAAGGATTTTGCTTTGGCAGGAAGGTGCATACAATAAACATATAGGAATCTTAAATTTAGATATATGGTATAACTATACTAAGGATACCTAAACTAGCAATACTAAGCAGAATACAATTTAAAATAAAATATACAACAAAATAAAATATAAGTTGCCATAAAATTAAATAAAATATAAGTTGCCAATTTACAGTATAAAATACAATATAAAATACAAATATTACACGAATTGTGAGTAGTGCAAATGCAATTGTTTTAAGACATGAAGTCATTAAAGTCAGTGTGAACTCATGGCCTTGTTGAGGAGGCCAACAGCGGAAGGGAAGAAACTGTTTGTGTGGCGTGAGGTTTTGGTCCTGATGGACCGCAGCCTTCTGCCGGAGGGACGTGACTGAAACAGGGAGTGTCTAGGGTGGGAGGAGTTGGCCACAATCTTCTTCGCTCGCCTCAGGGTCCTCGAGGGAAGGCAGATTGCAGCCAATCACCTTCTCCGCAGAGCGGATGATATGCTGCAGCCTGCTCTGTCCTTGGCAGTGTTAGCAGCGTACCAGATGGTGATCATCGACTTTGGCAGGTTGAATTTCTTCAGCTGCCGCAGGAAATACATCCTCTGTTGTGCTTTCTTGGTGAGGGAGCTGATGTTCAGTTCCCACTTGACGTCCTGGGAGAGGATAGTTCCCAGGAAGCGGAAGGACTCCACAGTGTTGACTGGGGAGTCACACAGGGTGATGGGGGTGAGTGGGGCTGTGTTCTTCCTGAAGTCCACAACCATCTCCACTGTCTTAAGAGCATTGAGCTCTAGGTTGTTCTGGCTGCACCAGGTCACCAGGTTGTCTGCTTCCCACCTATGATCAGACTCGTCTCCACCAGAGATGAGCCCAATGAGGGTGGTGTCGTCCGCAAACTTCAGGAGTTTGACGGACGGATGAATGGAGGTGCAGCTGTTGATGTACAGGGAGAAGAGAAGAGGAGAAAGGACGCAGCCCTGGGGAGATCCAGTGTTGATGGACTGGGAATCAGATACTTGTGTTCCCAGCATATGTATTTATTTGGGATATAACATTTCACTGGATCTTGCAGCTGTTTGATTTACTGAAATTATTATGAAATGTTATGTTCTACTAGCCATTTGCCTACTTTAACAAGTCACCGTATTTCCAAGCCCTAATAGTGTAACTGAGACAACACAGTAAATAATATCTCTTTCAATTCCTCTTTCAATAAGCCCCCGTTGTATGGAACGCCGAGTTAGTCAAAAATAAATAAATAAATAGGTAAATAAATATATAAATACATACATAAATAAATATGGCTATGAAATAAACTCTGAAATAAAACAAAGATGGCAATAGATATATAAATATATCATGATATAATTATATAGCTGAATCCATTTACAGACATCAATAAATAAATACACTTATTTATTTCAAAATTACGTTTTTTTTATGACAACATTTATTTATTTCATGGGACTTTTATTTCCTTAAGCCACATTTATTTATTTTGAGACTTTTACACACCACATCTATTTCCACACCACATTTATTTCTGTGCTGTATTTATTTCCGATCTCACATGCAAACGAGAAGGGCGTGGTCATCTTCAGACCAACGCAGCTGCGCCAAGATCGAAAGCAGATAGGGACACATAGATTCGGTAGATAATGGAAGACATTAGCCATGTCAGGGATCGCATGCTGGCCTTATGGATCAGCATGGCTTGTCAGGATATATTATTTTGGCACACAAAGTAGATTTTGTAGAGGTACTTGGGCGGATAAGTTCTCTACAGAACATAAATATTGAAGCCTTATATAGTTTGAGACTTATCGAGCACTGTTTTTGTGCAAGACGTACAGGTAGTGGGGGATGATTAGTGCCAGGTAATGTTCGCTAACACAGCTAGCAACCGCCGCTACGCCTAACAAAGAAGACGATCACTGCCATCGCTAGCACCCTGCTATTATGTGGATAGCTAGGTCGATAAGGCACCTAGCTATAACTATCAAGCCTCACCATTATGCCATGCCATTATTACCATTAAGTGAGACGAGACCTTAAGTGAAGCCAGACCATTACAGAGATTACCCATACCTTTGGATTTACAGTACTGCTTCAAATTGAAGTCAAGTTTCTTAACGCTTTGTTATTATTGGCAATTAAAAGTTGCAACTAACCAAGACGTGTCCAAACCAAGACCCATTCAACACGATACACAATACCCAAATATTATAATTCATGGAATTATTAAATATTAAATCAAACCACTACCACTAGACTAGTTTTAATTACCATTCAGTGACAAAACTGGTTTGGTTGTTCAGGTCTGTGCCAATACAGTACAACACTACTAGCTCTACAGTAGCTAACTCTAGCTGAAATGGCTACACTGAGTCCTTTTATTATTTCGCCAGCTAACTAGCCGGCTAGCCAGCCACTTGGCCTACAATTGCCGACTTTGAGACCGGTGATAGCCAACATACCACCTCGGAAAACGTAGTGGTGGCTGTGATTGTTAACTTTGCAGACGAGTTACACGTCACACGAGCGAAAGCAATGTTTACAAAGGTAACTTCAGTGCTACCTCGTAGCTATCAAAGACCAAGTCCCCACACAAAGGCTACTAAGTCACCGCCATCATTCCCATTGGGAACCGATGATAAAGAGGCAGAGACGACACAGACATTATGGGCAAAGCTTGTCTACATTGTATGCTTTTCGACAGTGCGATGCCACTGTCACCCTGCATACAGGTAGCATAGCTATCTAGGAATCTAGGTGTGCAGCTGCGTTGGTCTGAAGATAACCACGCCCCTCTCGTTTGCATGTGAGATTGGAAATAAATACAGCACAGACATAAATGTGTTGTGGAAATTAAATGTGGTGCTTAAAAGTCAAAAAAAAAAAAAAAAAATGTGGCATTGGGAAATAAAAGTCCCATGAAATAAATAAATGTTGTCTTTACAAAAACGTCATTTTGAAATAAATGTATTTATTGATGTCGGTAAATGGATTCAGCCATATAATTATATAATGCTATATATTTATTGCCATCTTTGTTTTATTTCAGAGTTGATTTCATAGCCATATTTATGCATGTCCGTCCGTCATCTGCCGCTTGTCCGGGGATCGGGTCGCGGGGGCAGCGACCTAAGCAGGGAGGCCCAGACTTCCCTCCCCCCGGCCACTTCCACCAGCTCTTCCTGGGGGACCCCGAGGCATTCCCAGGCCAGCCGAGAGACAGTCCCTCCAGCGTGTCCTGGGTCTTCCCCGGGGCCTCTTCCCAGTGGGACGTGCCCGGAACACCTCACCAGGGAGGCGTCCAGGAGGCATCCTAATCAGATGCCCGAGCCACCTCAGCTGGCTCCTCTCGACGCAGAGGAGCAGCGGTTCTACTCTGAGCCCCTCCCGGATGACCGAGTTTCTCACCCTATCTCTAAGGGAGAGCCCGGACACCCTGCGAAGAAAGCTCATTTCGGCCGCTTGTATTCGCAATCTCGTTCTTTCGGTCACTACCCATAGTTCGTGACCATAGGTGAGGGTAGGAACGTAGATCGACTGGTAAATAGAGAGCTTCGCCTTTCGACTCAGCTCCTTCTTCACCACGACGGACCGATGCAGAGCCCGCATCACTGCGGACGCCGCACCGATCCGCCTGTCGACCTCGCGCTCCATTCTTCCCTCACTCGTGAACAAGACCCCGAGATACTTGAACTCCTCCGCTTGGTTCAGGATCTCCTCCCCGACCCGGAGTTCGACTTACTACCGGCAATGCGGACCAAACTCTGGCACCGGTCGTACAGGGACCGGACAGCCCCGATCAGGAAATCCGGTACCCCGTACTCTCGGAGCACCCCCCACATGAACGCCTTTTCCAAATCCACAAAACATGTGTAGACTGGTTGGGCGAACTCCCATGTGCCCTCCAGGACTCCGCGGAGGGTATAAAGCTGGTCCACTGTTCCACGGCCAGGACAAAAACCACATTGCTCCTCCTGAATCCGAGGTTCGACAATCCGACGGACCCTCCTCTCCAGGACCCCTGAATAGACTTTCCCAGGGAGGCTGAGGAGTGTGATCCCCCTAAAGTTGGAGCACACCCTCCGGTCCCCCTTTTTAAAGAGTATTTATGTATGTATTTATCTATTTAATTATCCATTTATTTAATTTGGACTAACCCGGCGTTCCATACCATTCTAGTGTTGAGCATTAAATTAGCTGCACTGTCTGTAGAGATTTTGGGACTAAGACGCTTTTTTGTTCTAAAACTGGAATATACGCCGCTTCGAAATATAAGCCATACAACCACTGTAAAATCGGGATACAGGCCGCGGTTTTATTTCCTAAAAATACGGTATACGCTGTCCTTAAATAAACGCCGCACCAAAAGACAAATTTGTGTAATAAACAACGCCCTCGATTGAACTGCGGCACCCATAAAAATCTGAAAACTGTTATTTAATTGGTTAAATTAAAATACAGCATTTATTACACAAGTAAATCACAAGTGTACTATAATTCCCTTGAAGCACTGGCAGACACAAGTGGCTTTCTTGCTACAGGTTTATTTTAAGCTTCTTCTCCAAATCCACGGTGAAAACTAAACCCACAGTAACGAGAAAATAAAGACCTCATCAGCTTAATATAAACATACAATGACATGCACAGCATGTAAATAACGTTCACCAAAGTAAAATACAGACACAAAACATACCTTGTTGGCTGCAAGCTGTACACAAGGGAATAGAGGTTTTCTTAGATCGCTAGCATCAGCTATAACAACCTTAAAGGTTTATCGGAGCATTAAATTGTCCGTGCTTCGCTTGCTGTTAGCTTGATGACACTCTCACTCACAAGCGTTCCAAGGCCTTCCAAATAAAGGCACTGTACTCTTACCAAATAAATTCACTTAATAATACTAAATGCAATCATATAATTCTAAATTATGACATTGGTTGAAAACAAATGATACATTTTTATAATGTTATTGCCACAATTACATGTACAATATAGCGGGGTAACTGACTTCACCACTTGCAAATTCACCATTTATCAACCCCAAGTTTGCGTGCTACAGATCTGTTGCTGATGGGGAATGCTTTCTGCACAGCTTTCAGTTTGAAAGCCAAAGTGTAAGAATGTTAGGGCATGCTGCTTCAGGTTTTTACACAATGTAGACACGCGCGGTTTCAATTTTACACTAGGCTTTGTGTTTGACCTCTTTGTCAATTTTTTTGTTTGTCTATGGCTGCACTGCAGCTACAATTCACTAAAGCTCTCTGACTAATTAAACGCCGCCCTCGAATAAACGCCACCCTTGAACGCTGCACCAAAAATGATAAACGCCTCAGCGTTTAATCGAAGAGATACGGTATTTAATAACTACCTTGGCATTCAGGCTACATTTTGTTTTGGGTTCATTGAAAACAACTGGTTACCGTGGGCACACCAGACAATACCCAAATGTAGGCTAATCCCGTATTTGGGGTTGTCTCGAGGCAATTGCCCTATTAACAACGATATCACCACCCCTTATGACACTACAAATTAATACTTACATCGTCGCTGTTAACCCAGACAATACAATCAAAATACGCTTAAACCTTTGATACACAGCAGCAAAAGTAAGAATCTCTTTAGCCCCATCATGGCTCTCTACACTTTGTGGTCAATGTCTATGTTCTGTAGAGCACTTATCCACCCAAGTACCTCTACAAAATCTACACTGTGTGCCAAAATGATGTCCCCTGACAAGCCATGCTGATTTATTTCATCTAGTAAGGCCAGCATGCCATCTCTGACACCACTTATGTCTTCCATCATCTCGAATCCAGCCTTCAATCTTGTGCAGCTGCTTTGGTCTGAAGATAATCACGCCCCCCTCGCTTGCATGTAGGATTGGAAATAAATACAGCACAGAAATATATGCGGCATTATATTTATTTATTTAATTCTCATGATTTTAAACAAATTGCCAATGCTGTGGTACAGTCATGCAAATGATTATGTAGTCTTCATTTGCCTGCTGTTTCCTACGTTATCAATTGCTTATGTTGTGTCAATGAAAATGTATTCTATTGGTTTTCTGTTCAATTGTCTTACAACAAACATCTAGACATTTAGTTAATAATAGAAGTAATTACATGCATGGTTGAGCCAGTTGTCATAATTGTAGGCCTAATTCACCATACACGCTGGCATGTACAGTTCTGCCGACCAAGGAGGCTAAAGTGGTAGGAATAGCGCCTGTCTGTGATGCAGCTGGTGATTATAATGTTGTAGTTGATTTTGTGTTGAGTATTGTGCACATTTACTATGTGCAGTCAGTTTTGACATCAGTAAACATATACATTTATGTAACAAAATGCACTGATGTATACTGAAAGTATATTGACTTTATATTGTTGTTCAGTTAACTAGCCAGCATTTCATCCATAAAGAAACTCCTTTGAAAGCAGCTGATTCAATGTTATGCCAGCAGTCAGCACTAACCTGGCCATATAAATTGTAAAAGCAAATTTACTTCTAAATATTCAAACAGTATTTCGCTATTTTCCTTTCTACAAACTCTAGTGCGTTAAGCGCATAGTTTAATTTCAGAAATAATTCCTTTCTTACTTGCATTAGTTCGTAGACAAAACAAAATTCACTAAAGTTATACAGCCTCCGATACAGCCTCTTATTGCATGCGCTAGTAAAGCATATGGTGCAAGCTGAACATGGCTGAAAAATATATGTTAGCAGCAAATTATTTTTGGGAAATGTGGAAATGCTTATCCAAACAACATCACCATTGAACTAGAACATACATTTCCTGCTGAAAATGCGTTGGAATGCTGAAATCTGAAATTAATTTTTTTAAATGGCTGAAAATACTGAAATGAGAAAATACCCGCAAGCTGAAATTAATTTTAAAAATGTATGATTCACACAAAAGATGGAGTGTGGAAGCTGAACTGCATCATCTAACAAAGCTCAGTGCTTAAATAGCCTACAATGTGGTAGAAGCTGAAAGTTGAACTGTTAGACAGAAGAAGAAGTAGGCTAGTGTAGTCGGTGATTTGAAAGGCCAGAGACGCTTGGTGTTCGTCCCTGGCTTGGGAATCACAATTCACCTTAGGTTAGATTCTCAGGGAGATAATTGACTGGTTAATATCTGACTCCAATTTTAAGACACGTGCACAAGTGCGTTACCTGTAACCTCGAGCGCTAAACAGTTAATGACATGAAACTCTGACGTAGGTAAAAATCGTCTGCTTGATCAGAGCACCGACCCTAAAGTATGCGTGTTCACTAAACAGTCGTTTATCTCTACTATAATATAGATTTAACCATAGTCGACCTAGTAGGATATGTAATCGATCACTCAGAGGCCCCGGTAAATTCCTTCGGAGCGTGGAGATCCACTGTAAGTGACTCAGAGGCCTTAAGTTAAAACCTACTCAAAAGTCTATGTTTATAATCAGTTAGCCGCATCAACCAGACTAGATCTAAGTTTTCACCGCCGTAGCCTGATAGATACGTTTCAAAGAGAACAAGTAACGTCAAAATGCACAATAATAGTTTATTATCTAAATAGCAAGATAATCAATACAATGATAATGAAATATCATCAAATACAAAACATACCTTCAGAGCAATGGTTAACAAAGGTATGTCACAATGAAGACTAGGCGCCTAACGCACCGGAGCTGTATCGTAAACCAAACTCGAAGTGATTGGTCACACTTCTTCCTATATACACCCAAACCTGACTAAAATGGGGACACCGGTCACATGACTGAAAAGTAGTCTAAACGCATACAAATTCAAATTGGATCATTAATCAAGGCTACAGTAGACCAAGTGGTTCCCTTGCAAGACAGGGGAATATGTTAAACACATGTTGGTCTGCTGTAGGCACAAACTCTGTAAACCCTGTACATGTTACAGTATTAAAATTATTACAAGCATGTAATACATAAAATAAGAAACAAAAGCATATCAAACATGACATTAAAAGCTGTTTAGAACCTTATTTTCAAGAACACAACTTTTAATGATAATTTCAGAGTCTTCCTCTGTCCATCTTCCTCTTCAACTGTTGAGACCACCTCTCCAGAGGTGTGTCATTAAGGTGTGATTGTCATTTTAGCATTCATGTAAATCAACGACTGTCCCAGACAAGTTTCTGGGTAACCAGTGACAAAGGGGCTGCCAAAACAGCCCTACACTAGCTAGTTGTAACAAGAAGTTTTAACAGTTGAAATTATAGTTGGGATAGTAAGATCAGTTGCAGATGTAGCCTATCATTGAGTGCGTTTACTCGGCTTTCTTAGTAGGATTCAATGTTTTGATTGAATGAAACATACAGCAGTAGGGCTGATACAGGAAGATACGGCGACACTTTGTTGCAGAAGAATGATGGTGCAAGTTTTGTCCGTGGAGCACAACGATTCATAAAAAGAATCATGTAGACGTGTTTGAGTAGTCGCATAACTAATTACACATGTAAACGGAGTAATCGTATTATTGGCATAAACCGACAATTGCTATCGGGTTTCTCATGGTCAAGTGAAAGCAGTCAGTGGCGTAGTAGAACAAAACAGTACCATTAGCATAGTAGTTAGTAGAAGAGATATTAGCAGCATCTGCAGAATTAGTAGTTGTAGTGTGGCATAAGATATAGCAGTATCGGTAGTGGTAGTAGTTGTGTTGTGGTGTTCTTAGTCTTTTAATGAGACGAGTTGACTGAATAGCTTGTCTTGTGTCTCCACTAATCAGCTAATACCAATCACCTGTGTAAGAGACTGGTGCGTGTTTGTGTGGTTGCCACGGTGATGGTGCAGCTATGGCTGCTAATGCGCTCAGGGCAGAGAATACCAGAAATATAGCTAGAATCCACACCTCAAACAAGTTAACCTAGACGCAAAACTATACGTCCAATCCAAAAAATAAAGATATTTTCCGAGACCCAAGACTCTGCCGAAACCAGGGATGTCCTTTGTATGTCTGTGCGGTCAGAAATACGACTCTACCGGCAGTTTTTCTAAATCTGGTTGTTTTTGCCTTTTCTGACGAATTTGTCACTAGATTTGCATTGGACTCTATGGGGCGAAAGTTGGACTTTGTCTCGCTTTCGTTGGGCTCTGAACAAATATGTAAGTCTTTTGGATTCCACAGACAACTGTCTACGACCAGCACAAAATTAGCTATCTATTGATCCAAAAATGAAGCATGAAGAGCGAAAATTGTGGCAATGCTGGCAAACTAGAAATATGTTTTCAACGACATCTGAAGCTCCCCTCCACTCTTAGCGATTCAGTCTGCACTCTAGGCTTTCTCGTACACACGCATGTAAATCTCAGAAACGGTTTGAAAAAGTCATGAAACATAAAAAGTATATAAGGGTTTAGGGTTTTGTCAACATTTTAAAGTTTAAATGTTGCCTGTAGCTGAAGAATTGAGGAAGAATAAGTTTTTGAAAGTTGAAGAAGTTTAAGAGGATTGAAAAACCTTTCAATCCTGGAAAACCATGTAAAAAATGTAATGAATTTGCTGAAGCAGCATTCCAACAATTATAAAAAGGACACCTGCAAAAAATGAACTTTGCAGAGAACCCGGTTCCCGAGATGATTGAGAAACTTGCTGACCTAAAATCCCATTCTCAAAATACACAGCCAGACAGGTACATTCTCACAAACACAGATTCCTGGCATTATCAGATACATAATAAAAATTGCCTTCAGTGTTTCCCCTAGGATCTTTTTTGTTGCAGTGGGGGCAGGTTAGGTCTACCCCCCCCCCCCCGGTCAAAACAAAGTGCTAACCCTATATTTCGGAGCAGCTTATGTAATAGTCTAATAGCTAATGTAATATTGCACATATTTTCGTCCTATTTCCCCTAAAGCAATAAAGTTATAAAGTATGTTCTAAATGGCATAAATGCTGCCAATTAATAATTGACGTAACAACTTATTGTAAATGCAGTGGCCTAGCCTATAGATTAAGGCAGGCCACTCGGAAGCATGTACACTATCTGCTTCATTTGATCTTGATAGGCTAAGCATTCTGTAGCAAATAATAACAATATACCCACTATTTATTCATTAAAACTAGGCTACTTAAGCATAATAATGCACCTAAAATACAAACGTGAGCAAGGGCAGTAATCGCTATCGAATCAATAGACGTGCAATTTCGCTAGCAGGGGAAGAATACAAACAAAGAAAATCACCAGTTAACTAAATTTTAATTTGCAAGAACTATAGACTAATACAATAACAGGCTTAAATGAACTGACAACATAAGTTATACGACTTACAGTTCTCAAGGACGCACACGCGCAATCTCAACTGCGCTGTGAAGCGCGTCTGTGCTATTCTCCGACATGCGCTCTAACAATCACGGCTGATAGACGGCCTAAAATTTTGTACAGCTCTTATTCTGATACCGTGACGGCAGAAATTTTACCGTGGCAGGCTGCCACGGAAAAATCAACATAGGGGAAAACCCTGGCCTTAATGATGTGCATTAGTGACTAGAATAGATGATTTGGAGGTTGAAGAAGTAGCCTCCTTCAGAAATGACAGAATTTCAATTGTGATCAGAAACAGAATTAGCTTTATTCGTTATGTAAGTTCACACAAACAAGGAATTTATTGTGGCAGGAAGGTGCATATGATAAACATAAGAATCTTAAATATAAAAAGGACAGCTGTCTAAATAATTCTAAAACAATACTATACAATGTAAGATATAAAATACAAAATAAGATCTGAAATAAAATAAGAGGGCAAAATGACTGTTATAAGAAATGACTGTTGATGGACTTAGTTATAAATATAAACTACAGAGGGTACCATTTCTGGGGAAATTGTAGGGTGTGCTTGCTTGTGTCGGTTTCAGATGGGTCTGTCCCCTAACGTTTTTCTACTCTACTGATATTTTCAAGCATTTAGCCTTCTCATCTTGCATTAATTCATTAAGAACCCCCATTGAAACCAGCTGAACCCCTTTTGAAACAAGCTATTGAAACAATGTTGTCACCGGCAGTATTTCAGATGGAATCATGATTCAAGCAGTACCATTTGCTAACTCAAAATATGCCCCCAAAACATAAATAAGCTTGACATTTATTTACGGGGAAATGGCTTAATTTAAAAGAAGTTTGTTGGAAGCGATCATTGTCAATAACTAAATATCGAAATAATTCACAAAATCAACAACAACAAACAAATAATTTCTGCATATGCAGGTAGCGACGCTGCATACAGGGTGCTAAATAACTATTTAACTGGTCGGCTCCATGACGCCGGGTAAGTAGCTAGCTCTTGAAACTTCTCACCAAAAGAACGAAGGGGAACCTTCGATTAAGACATGTCCGTCGGTACCTAGCGAAAAGTAGCCTCAACTTTCCTAGACCTTTAGCTACGGCACTAATGCTGAAGGCTCGCTGATGTAGCTGTCGGTCTCACTAGAACGGCGTATGCATTGTTGCCAACGTGTGCTGACGTAGTGACTGTGTGTGTATGTGAGAAAGACGCGTGCGTGAAAGAGACGGAGGGAGAGCAGGGAAAGGAAATGCAGCTGAACGAATATGCTGCGTGTTTTTACCTAAATAGCGATAAAAAAAATGTTTTACGAAACGCAATGTGTGGCGGCCGGTGTTGATTCTGTGGCGCACCGCCACAAATTAGTCTATGTGTGGGAAACACTGCCCTTTGTGGACACAAGGAACTTTTTGCCCCAAAAACATTGTAACCTCTTAGACCGTGCAACGGAACGTAAATCCCAATAGAAGCAATCCAATCTGGACAAAGGCTAACATTTTGAAGTATATCCTTTGTTGTCAGGACCAGGTTAAGGTCATCTGGGGCCCGGGGCAGAAGCCTCCCCAAGGCCCCGCCCCCCCACCACGCAAAAGATTTGTGTATATATATATATATATATATATATATATATACAGTGCCCTCCAAAAGTATTGGAACAGTGAGGCGAATTCCTTTATTTTTGCTGTAGACTGAAAACATTTGGGCTTGACATCAAATAATGAACGTGAGACCAGAGATCAACGTTTCAGCTTTTATTTCCAGGTATTTACATCAGGATCTGATGCACAACTAAGAAAATATCACATTTTGTTTGAATCCACCCATTTGTCATGTGAGCAAAAGTATTGGAACAGATATACTTAAAACATATTTAAGTGAATAAGACTTAATATTTAGTTGCAAATCCTTTGCTTTCAATAACTGCAGCAAGTCTGTGACCCATTGACGTCACCAAACTTTTGCATTCTTCCTTTTTGATGCTTTCCCAGGCTTTCACTGCAGCCTCTTTCAGTTGTTGTTTGTTTTGTGGGGTTCCTCCCTTCAGTCTCCTCTTAAGCAGGTAAAATGCATGCTCTATAGGGTTTAAGTCTGGAGATTGACTTGGCCAGTCTAATACCTTCCATTTCTTGCCCCTGATGAACTCCTTTGTTGTTTTGGCAGTGTGTTTTGGGTCGTTATCTTGCTGCATGATGAAGGCTCTGCCAATCAGTTTGGTTGCATCTTTCCTTAAATTGGCAGACAAAATGTTTCTGTAGACTTCCGAGTTCATTTTGCTGCTGCCATCATGTGTTACATCCTCAATGAAGATTAATGAGCCCGTCCTAGAAGAAGCCATGCAAGCCCAAGCCATGACATTACCTCCACCGTGTTTCACAGATGAGCTTGTGTGTTTGGGATCATGAGCAGTTCCTTTCTTTCTCCAAACTTTAGCCTTTCCATCACTTTGGTAAAAGTTAATCTTTGTCTCATCAGTCCATAAAACTTTGTCCCAGAATTTTTGAGGTTCATCTCTGTACTTTTTGGCAAATTCCAGCCTGGCCTTCCTATTCTTCTTGCTAATGAGTGGTTTGCATCTTCTGGTGTAGCCCTTGTACTTTTGTTCATGAAGTCTTCTGCGAACAGTAGATAGTGATACCTTCACTCCTGCCATCTGGAGGTTGTTGCTGATCTCACTAACAGTTGTTTTAGGGTCTTTCTTTACAGCTCTCACAATGTTTCTGTCATCAACTGCTGATGTTTTCCTTGGTCTACCTGTTCGACGTCTGTTACTTAGTACACCAGTAGTTTTCTTCTTCTTCAGGACATTCCAAATGGTTGTACTGGCTATGGCCAATGTTTCTGCAATGGCTCTGATTGATTTTCCATCTTCTCTAAGACTCACAATTGCTTGTTTTTCACCCAAAGACAGCGCTCCGGTTTTCATGTTGTTTTCACCTCTGAATACAGTCTGCATAGACAAAACCTATCTTACCCAATCTGAACCTGAGTGTAGACATTCAGTGGTATTTATTGATTGAATAATGTATGTAATAGGACACACCTGGGCAACAAAACACACCTGTCAGTCATATGTTCCAATACTTTTGCTCACGTGACAAATGGGTGGGTTCGAACAAAAAGGTGATATTTTCTAATTTGTGCATCAGATCCTGATGTAAATACCTGGAAATAAAAGCTGAAACGTTGATCTCTGGTTTCACATTCATCGTTTGATGTCAAGCCCAAATGTTTTCAGTCTACAGCAAAAATAAAGGAATTGGCTTCACTGTTCCAATACTTTTGGAGGGCACTGTAAGTACCAAAGCCACTGAGAAGAATGGTCTTCACCGACTGCATCACTGTCAGAAATATTAATTCATCAAGCATTGCACAGTCAGTCGGTGAACAAGTTTAAGAACGTTTATTGCTTGCGGCCGGCCCACAAGGAGACAGAAACATCACACGCCATTGTGCTACAAACTTGTCTGCTAGCATGTTGTGCTAGCTAGCTATTTAAGCAGCCCCACTCTTTACAGTCATTGGTTAAGACAATGGCATGCAAATCTTCATGGCCCTTCTTCATTGGCTCCTAGCGTAGACCTGTGTGCGTGGAAACTTACAGAGTTCTCTGACCCTAGGCTTGACCATATGATTCACTCAGCACAGATAAGGTTATTTATTGCACCTCTAGTAAGATAATGGTCAGTCTAGGTCATCTTGTTCGTATGCCTCGTGTTACCCAAAGTTTAGATTTGAGGGTAGGCCTCTCTACACAGAAGGAATGCTGAACACAGAATCATTCTTAGACAGGATAAATGTGTTACATCTTCAATTTTTCCAACAATCACAGACTGTGCACTAGTTAATAATAATTTGACACAGACAGACTACAAGGCTCTGTGACTCCTCAATGTGGCTGGCCACACTTTATTGTCTCCACTCTCTTCGCACACAACTTCCTCCTTCACAAATAAATGAGTATTTTACAGATCTGGCTGCTATCAATCATTTGAAAAGGGGATGCACCTTTCATACAACAGCCTGAAAAGATGCATCTTCAGTGTTTCCCATAGATTAGAAATCTATTTGTGGCGGGGGGGGGGGTTAACATAATTCCTTCGTTAATAATTCGTTACACAAAACTTATTTTGTTTTTATTAAATATGTATGTATTATGTTGGATGCTGTCCTCCTCTCCTATTATTTCTTCAATGCCTGACGAATCTCTTTCTCTCCCTGACCCCGTCTTTCTGCTTGAGCAGCACTGGTTGAAGCCTGAAAATATTGTAAACAATTTCTGCATATATGCATGTATCAACGCTAGTGCTAAATAACTATTTAGCTGGTCGGCTCCATGACTCCGGGTAAGTAGGGCTCGTGAGACAGCTCACCAAAAGAACGATGGGGAACCCACTTGTCTAGCAGATTAAGACATGTTCGTAGGTACCTAGCGAAAAATAACCTAAACTTTCCTAGACTTTTAGCTACAGCACTAATGCTGAAGGCTCGCTGATATCGCATAGCGTCGTTGCTAACTTGTGGTGACGTTGTGACTCTGTGTGTGTGTGTGTGTGTGTGTGTATGTGAGAGACGCGTGAGTGACAGAGAGACGGAAGGAGAGCAGGGAAAGGAAATGCAGCTGAACTAAACTAACTAAATACGCTGCATGTTTTAAATAGCGTTAAAACATTTTTTATAACGAAACGTAATATGTGGCGGCCTATGTTGATTCTGTGGCGCACCGCCACAAATTAGTCTGTGTGGGAAACACTGATCTTAAAAAAAAAAAATATATATATAATCCTGTGCACAATGCAATGCCCAAGATTAGCCAAAAACCTTTTTACATAGTCTGTAGATGTAAAGGGAACACAATTATTTCTAAATAATCTGTTGGGCTAGTTGTAGTAGATCGGTCGCCTATTTGATTGATCAAATGCACCTTTCATTGTTTTTGACAACACGCTAATGCTCTTGCATAACCCACGATCCACACTTGCAACTGGAGTCCCAATTACAGTAATAGCCTACATAAAACCACAATAGACATTCTCAATCTCCAGTATATTTTTTTCTACTGCCTATTAGATACTGCAAGTCTTGTCAAATTGAATAGGCTAAGCATAAACATGCAACATCAAGTAAGCCTAAAGCCTAGGATTTCCAAACTGATTTACACTTGGCTCTCATTTTTGCAATACTTGGACCGTGTCTTAACAACAAATGAAGAACATTACATGTTTTGCAAGGATAACTGGATGTATTTAGACCATTGAATGTTTATTTAGCGACCATTACGTGTCAGTAACAACGTCTCTGTCTGAAGACTCGGGTCATTTGACCCTATGCGCTATAAGTAGGGAAAACTGTCTCGGAGCTACTCGTGTTAAATGTCACATCTCCATTAGTTGACATTTCTTGCTTTTGTCCTTCTGTCTGTCATCTGTTTTCCCTTGTGTGTGTCTCAGAAGAAAAACAGCAGACATCTCTGACAGAGTGGTGTAATGTCCGAGAAAGGGGGTCCCGTAAGGAGTCCCATAGGGAGAGGAGTGCAGGCTCTTCATGTCTCCTCCATGAAAACGACCTTCTGGACGATGGAGGGGACGCAGTCTTCAACCAACATGTAAGATGGAGACGATTCTGTGACCAGGATGTTCTTAATATGGCACGTCAACGTTTTTCTTCATAAAGTGGTGGATAGGCAGCGCAGTCAGTTGTCAGGCAACAGTAAATTGCCTTCTGAAGAAAAAAAAAGGGTTATGTATTTTCTTCATCAGCACAGATGACAACAGAAATGTTGTCAGAAGTGTTGGTGTCGTAAAGCTACTTCACCTTAAATAATATAACAGATGGACATCTTTGTAAATCTGTGTCAGAATGAGAAAGACACAGGGTCTTTGGACCCCTGGCTGCTGAAGGAGATGGACGCCTGCATCTCAGACATCTTTCTGAACCAGGATGCAGATGCCTTTGTTCAGTTGTTCAACCTCATCCTCAGCGAGAACGTCAGTGGTACGGTCACAATAATCTGTCTGTTTTTATTTCATTTTAAGCTCCAGCCAGTTTCAGTTTTCTTGTTGTATTAAACTGTTATTAATTATTTTACTTTTGTTAGAAATGAAATGCACTCCATTGGTTAATGAAACAGTTTGTGATCAACCTAAAGTGTGTAATGCTATAGAGAGCCAAGCAATCCTTATATACTGTTACTGGGACCGTTTGTAAGTACAATCCAGTTTCTGCCAACAATATGATCATCTTGCCTATTTGTTGGTACAGAACTTTAATTGTTACGGAATTGTGGGTACTACTAAAACTGCAGTTTTGATCTTTACACTAAAACACCTGTCCCCAATCCTAGTGGACTACATGCACAGCGAGAAAAGCGCCACTCCCCTAATGGTAGCGGCGAGCCGAGGCTTCATCAGTCATGTTGAACAGCTGCTCAGTATGGGAGCCAGTGTCAACCTCAAGTCCTCCAATGGCTGGTAAGTCTAGTACAGATTACTTTGACCCGTTGGTATTTTAATGGTTAAGTGTTACATGAGAGTTGGACCAGATGAAGTGTTTTTATTTCAGGACTGCACAGGACTGGGCCAAGCATTTCGATCAGGTCGAGGCTGTGGATCTACTTGAATCTCACCAGTAAGAGGAGTCTTTGTGACATTACATAAGGCTCTGAGTAAGGAGGATGACCTTCTGTAAATCTGAAATTTAAGATGTACACAATCAGTGGCACCTCTTTTCTTAGATCATAAAGCTGTAATCATAAGCCTTATGCACATGCTGTCGTCTATCACAGTCAAGACATGCATTTTGTTGAGGACTAGAACCACACCTTTTAATAGTCCACCAATCTCTCATATTCCCTGGTTTACGCTTCTTTTATCTCCAGATCATCCCTGGAGTCAGGGAAGCTGGATGAGTTATCTCTGGTGCAGTCAGCCATCAATGAGCTTAGCGCAGAGGACCAGGAGCTCCTTAAGGTCTACCACCACAGTTTTGATGACGAGAGGGTGGATCTGGACATCATCATGCACCTGCTTCACAACATCTGCACCAGCTCTGATGATGGTGACTGTCAGAAATATTAATCTATCAAGCATTGCACAGTCAATAGGTGAACAAGTTAAGAAAGCTTTATTGCTTGCGGCCTCAAGGAGACAAAACATCACACGCCATTGTGCTACAAAGTTTTCCGCTAGTATGTTGTGCTAGCTACCTATTGGAACAGAACCGCTCTTGACAGTTTATTGGCTAAAACAAAGGCATGCAAATGTCCCCCTTCTTTCATTGGCTCCCTTGCATAGACCTGGCGCGTGTGTGAGCGTGCGTCAATTTATGCCATCAACCCTGATTAAAACACAACAGCAGAATCTCCGGTCCTGATGTCATAAAAGCTGCTTCACATAGGTGTCAACAAATGGTCACCAGACCTCAGTCTTCCTTCTAGCTCTGTCAAACAGTATCTCCTTAAAATAAACAAACAAACCCCTCTCTTCTTAGTCCTCAGCCCCAAGATAAGGGTCTTGTATGTTTACCCAGAGTTCAGATTTGGGGGTAGGCCTCTCTTTGCACACAAAGCTAAACACAGTATCATTTTATACAGAATAAAAGTGTTACATCTTCATTTTTTCCGTCAGTGACCTGTAAGCGAGTGAGTGTCTTACTTGACTTTGTCATGCAGAATGATTAGTGATGATAAAAATGTTTTTCATTCTTGTCCAATTAATATAAATGGTTAATAGTAATCTTTAAATTCAGAAATCTGTGTTTTGCCTGGTTATTTTAGAACTAATTCTGGCTTAAAATGATGGCCATGAATACAAATGACTGTACCGCCTCTTTGTTTTGACTTCATGTTAACAATGGGCCGTTCCAATTCAGGTGCTGTTTTAATCTTCCTTCCTGGATATGATGAGATTGTTGGACTGAGGGACCGCATCCTCTACGATGATAAACGATTTGTAGATCATTCTCAAAGGTATGAGAGAAGACTGAGAACGTGTGCAAATCCTGATCCTGGGAGGTTACCTCTCAGAGAACAGTTGCTAATTGCAACATTCCAAACAACCCTTTCGATTTATGTCAAAACCCTGTGCATGTTCACCTGTTTATACTGTTCTATTACCATATGCTCATCTATTCTGAGGGTGTCTTGTTCCCGCTTAAGGAAATTATACATGGATCTTGAAAACATTGCTAATATGAGTAGATAAACACATCAGAACACATGATGCAATATTTGAAACGGATTTTCAATTGTCTAACCTTTCAGAAACTACAGTCTTAATCTGTTGTGCCCTCTCATTTCATATGCCCCAGTAGTAGGTATTGCAATTTTAGTAAGCTGCAAACCATAAAGTAAATGAACAGAGTTTGCAAATTGGTTTCTGGTGATTGACGATGTTCTCATTGTCATCTGCCTCACACCCGAAGTATTTTTCTAAACGTGGTTATTCCATTTTTCAACTGTTAGTGGAGCCCCTGCAGCATTAGCTGCTTGTCACCATGCCGGGGTCTTATGATTGTCCAGTGTTGCCAATTTAACAACTTTGTTGCTAGATTTAGCGACTTAACACCCTCCCTAACAACAAAAGAGAAACAAGCGACAAACCTAGCAACTTTTAGTGACTTTTCAGAGAGCCACCGGTGACTTCTGGCGAGATGTCTTTGGCAACACTGCTTGTCAGAGTCCAACTCTGCATGGGTACTGATAGACCCGGTACTCTGTACAACTGTTCAGAAATTCTGGTATACTTTTTTGTTTGAGTACCGACTTGGTACCGGTTTTATGACATCACTAGTAGGGCTGGGCGGTATGACGGTATATACCGTGCAACGGTAGAAATGTGTCTACCGGGAGAGATTTGGCTCTACCGTTTCAACCGCGGTACACTTTTCAGTGTTTCCCACACAAACTAATTTGTGGCGATGCGCCACAGAATCAACACCGGCCGCCACATATTGCGTTTCGTAAACATTTTTTTTTTAACACTATTTAGGTTAAACATGCAGCGAATTCTTTCAGCTGCATTTCCTTTCCCTGCTCTCCCTCCGTCTCTCTGTCACTTGCGCGTCTTTCTCACATACATAGTCACAACGTCAGCACACGTTAGCAACGATGCATACAATACATTCGCCGTTCTAGTAAGACAGACAGCTATATCAGCGAGTATTCAGCATTAGCTTAAGATCTAGGAAAGTTCAGGCTACTTTTCGCTAGGTACCTACGAACATGTCTTAATCGAAGGTTCCCCTTCGTTCTTTTGGTGAGAAGTCTCAGGAGCTAGCTAGCTTAGCTACTTACCCGGCGTCATGGAGCCGACCAGTTAAATTGTTATTTAGCACTAGCGTTGCTACTTGCATATGCAGAAATTATTTGTTTGTGGTTGATTTTGTGAAGGTGTGAATAATTTTCGATGAATATTTAATATAATGAAGTTCTGTGTAACAAATTATTAACAAAGAAATTATTTTTAACCCCCCCCCCCCCCCGTTTGTCTGAGGGCATTACGGATCCGTATTGCGCTGTGAGTACTAGGTCACCACACGGATGGCATGACTGTGCATCAGCCAATCGGAACGCTCGTACTACTAACTTTGAGTCTTGTTTTTAACTCAAGTGTTAGCTTATGTGAGGCAGTTGTTTTTGTTTGTAATAAATGATCAAGTGTGATGATGAAGTACGGTATGGTTATATAGTACCATTTCTTAATTAAATTGACTATATTTACTATATCAATTACAATACCGTGATATATACCGTAACCGTGATATAAAATTACTCATACCGTGATAGGAGATTTTGGCCATATCGCCCACCCCTAATCACTAGTAACTACTACATTCAGAGTGACATTAATGTGACAGGTGTGTCTTTCCTAGGTATCTGGTCTTCACCCTCCATTCTAACATGCAGACATCAGACCAGAAGAAAGTGTTAAAGAACACTCCCGTTGGCGTTCGTAAGATTGTGAGTAAATACAGTTTGAATATTAATGATGCTGTTCATGGGGTCACTTTGAACATGTTGATACCTTTCATTAATTCACACATCCTTAATCTCATTGGAATAAAATAATAAACTTCCCTCTCAGATTCTGTCCACTAACATTGCAGAGACCAGTATCACTGTCAATGATGTGGTCTTTGTCATTGACTCTGGAAAAGTGAAGGAGGTGAGGATTAACTAGTTTCTTGTCCCACATTGGCAAAATTTAAACAGTACCGTATTTCTTCAATTAAACGCCGCCCTCGAATAAACGCTACACCAAAAATGGACATAGTGTAGTAAACGCTGCCCCAGAAATACGGTAGTAGCAGCATGTCATTTTAATGAACTTTCACTTGTGTTGCACTAGGGTCCCACTTCTAGCTAATTATGTTTCAGATTTTACATCAACATACCTTCCTTAGCAAATAACTATAGCTAGCTGGAGACTAGCAATTGGTCGGCATTAGAAGGAAAGCTTAGAAAAAGATTGCCATGAAACGAATAGCTGTCTAGCCTATGCTAATGCCTGTCTAGAGTATCTATTGAAAGAACTGAGAGAGGCAGGTGCACTTGCATTAGCACACTAAACTAGTTTATATAATAATAAGACTTTATGTATATAGCACATTTCATACAAGAATTGCAGCTTAAGGTGCTTAACATAAAATCAAGAATACAAGTGATGAAAGTCATAATAAAAAAAAAAATATATATTTATAATATTGACAAAATTCAAACCGCAGTCTTTGCGGGAATCCAAAACACATAAGCTGCAGTCTTGCCGTATCTCGAAACACAGCTTTGCGGTATCTCATGCCACAGTCTTTGTGGTTTCCAATATAAATACAAAATCACAGGCCGCAGTCTTTGCGGGAATCCATACATGGCTACTGTAGTATATTGGATATACTAACTATTAACGGGACTGCCACAGACTTTGCTCATGACTCATTTATTGAGAACCCAAAAACCGTGGCTCTCCTGCATAGTGACAACATCAACTGGCAACCTCAGGATAGAAAGCGATAGGTTACTGTACCCAGCAATGGCACTAATGCCCCTTGTGGTCAGATGTAAGTATCCCACTCTACAACATCTACAGTAGGTGTTTTCGCTGTCTAGCTGTTCTTGCATTCCTTGCAAATAGGCATTAATAAAAAGCAGATGCGATATACCTAGCTAGTGTAGCTAACATTGACATTTGCCCGGTGATTTAGAAGACCGCACTGTTCAAACAAGCTAAGAACATTTAATGTAGCGAACTAGCAAGCTTGTCTAAAGACACGTTAGCATGCTAGCGCAGCTAGCCTAGAATACAGTATTTCTTATAAACGCCGCCCCAAATCAACGCTACCCTCAAATAAACGCTACACTAAAATGAACATTGTGTTATAAACGCCGCAGCGTTGAATTGAAGAAATACAGTACTTTATGACATACATACATTCATACAGACAAGTACACACACGCTACTATGTCTTGCAATCCCAGAAGTCCTTTGACGCCCTGAACCACGTGACCATGCTGAAGATGGTGTGGATCTCCAAAGCCAGCTCACTGCAGAGGAAGGGCAGGTGAGATATCCACTTCTCTACACTAACAAGCCAAAAGTATGTGGACACCTGACTATCATACTAATATATAAGCTTATTGTACATCCCATTCTAAAACTATGGACAATATTTAGGGCTGAAATGACCTATTTAAGGGCCTGCAATAATGCGATTTGATCAGTCCGACACTGTAGTGCTAAACTGTAATGCTCCCATATGCAATCCAGAGTCGGAGTGCAAACAAAGCCGAAATAGCAGAGTGTGGGAAAGTTTGACAAAACTTTAAACAAAAATTGCTGTTTTGTGTAATAAATGCTGGTCGGAACTTGCCTTTCATGGGAGCGTGCATGTTGGAGCATTTATAGTGGAAACATCCCGGCACGAGAGGACACAACTAGCCAGGATTGCCGTTGTTAGCGACAGCAGTTGGATAAAAAAAGGCTAGTTGTATGTGTCCTCTCATAGTTCACTCATAGACCTAGTACTAACACCATAGGAACATGCCAACATGCAGCGGTTAGATAGTAGGCTACTGTGTGTATGACCATTTTATTTATGCAAATAATCCAAAATAAAACAACATTATTGCAGTAAACTGATAGTTTGGTTTGCATTGATGAAAGGGATCTAGCATTAGGGACTGTTTTGATCATCGTAACATTAGAAAGTATGAGAGAGAATGTGAATAATTTTGTATTGTTTGTAAAAAATGAAAAATAATCTCATCTCACCTTAACTTTTCCATTTTTTTTTCCAATGACATACAAAAGGAGTTATTAGGCAGTATGCTGTATCAGTCAGTAAGTTGTTAGTACAGTTAATTAAAGGGTGAATGAAAATGTGTCAATTATCAGTCAATTAATCGTTCTATTAATCGTTTAGTTGATTATCAAAATAATCGTTTGTTGCTTCAACAATAATATGAAGTTGCCTCCCCATATGGCTGTAACAGTGGCCTCTCTTCTGGAAAGGCTGTCCATGAGATTTTGGAGTCTGTCTGGGAATTTGTGCCCATTCAACAACAAGAGTATTAAGGAATTTGTGGTTGTGGGCTAGAGCCTTAGTTCTACTAATGGATCTTTTCATGCTGAAGAATATAATGTCACTCACACACATATTAATGCCTATGGATTTGGAATGGGATTTCATAAAAGCTCTGGTAGGTGTGTATAGCTGTCCCAATAGATTTGTCTACATAGTGTATCTATGTACTGTATTTTGCCATCAAACCAACATCATGGACATTGACAAACTCCATGAGCTCTTTTTATCCATTCATGTTAATGTACGGGTGTCATTAGAATTTCCTCCTGATGTGCCCATACTCGAGGGCAAAACCTGGTTCTCCCAAACGTGACATCTACCTCTGTAAACACTGCTTCAACCAGCTATGCCACCAAAAAACTAGCTCATTAATAGCGTGGGTGGGCCTGTGGAGTAGGGCTGGGCGATATATTGAATATTAGCAATAATATCGCAATCATTTTGACAATGTAAAATTTGAAAATATCGTGAAGACGATTATTATTATTTTGGTCCTTGTGTTGCTTGTATTTTAAGATCACAGTCTGGCTCCTCTGTGTTCACACACAGACACACACAAACACACACACAGACACCGTTTGTGCACATGCTAAAGAGCATGTGCACAAACTGAAAATGGCACGTGCACAGGCATTCTCTTTTGCTGTCTTTTTGTCCTGTCACATAAGAACCTCTGCATGAATTGTTCCATGTGAGGTCCATTTTGTCAAGTTGTAAGCACCATGTTATGGCCACTGCTTAAATTTGCAATACACATTTTGTACTTTGTAACTATAGCATTTCTAACTAAATTGTTTTTGTTGTTTTCTAATGGGGGCAAAAGAAAATCATGTTTCTTTATTATTCAAATGCAAATGAAAACATATAGAATATCTTATTTATTTTTTACAATATCGAGATATCAATAATTAGTTTTAAATCGCCCAACCCTACTGTGGAGTTGTTTTAACTAATTGACCTTAACATTAATATCCCGTGCCATATTTTTTATGAAATTATGCTGTCTACTCAGAGCTGGACGTTGCAGACCAGGAATCTGCTTCCATCTCTTCAGCCGCCTCAGGTTTAACAACATGCTGGATTATCAGGTCCCCCAGCTACTGAGAATGCCGTTGCAGGTTAACAGGGACAGAAACGCACTCTCTCACACTAAGATACAAAATACACATGATAAGGGTTACTGGCTTTCAACTTCTGGAAACATTCTGTAGCAGATACACACAAACATACTTTAAACATTCATTTCAGGAGCTCTGTCTGCATACCAAGCTGCTGGCCCCTATCACCTGTACCATTGCTGAGTTCCTGTCCAAAGCACCCGAACCTCCCCCTCTTCTCATAGTAAAAAATGCTGTGCAGATGCTTAAGGTAAGACCTACAATCTTTGGCTTGAAATGCTTATAATGTTCCTCTGCTTCAAACTTACGTTTTTGTACAATCTGTTTGGTTGCTTTTCGTGAGGGGATAATTAAGCAATAAGCCCCAAGAGGCCGTGGTTTACGCTGATTTTAGAACAGGTAAGGGGAGTAGTTAGGCACGACGCGAAGCGGAGTGCCGAAAACCCCCTTACCTGTTCTAAAATCAGCGTAAACCACGGACTCGCGGGGCTTATTGCTTTTCTAAAACTGTTACTACAAATATTTGATGTGGTTTCATCAATAAAAACCATTAGAAACAAAATAGTTTAATAATAAACCGTCATTCTTCCGCCACAACAAAGTATAGTTCCTACATAAATCGTTGCCACGCAACAGCCAGATGGACACCTTTGCCGTCTTTTTCAATTTGAAATATTCGATGCGCAGTAATCTGGAATGTTAAAGAATGTTATGAGGACAACCTGTGAGGTTATGCTGGATTTTACAACGGCATGGAACGCGATATAGCCAATCACAATCAAGGATGGGAACAACCAGTTTTAGAACCTACTTTTTAGAACTCCTCCTAGGCTTCCTGTTAAGACACCAACACGGTGGCAGGCTAGAGAAAGCTCTGCCGGTTGAAAACTTTTTTGAAAGCCCTGAAAACTTCGAATTTAAGTGTACAGTGATTTCAAACTAATAAGTGAAAGGGGTGAGCGATGTCTACTAGGTAAAAAAAACATGCAGCAATTAGGATGCACAACGTAACAACAGAGTCGTAGCTGTTCCCCTGCTAACAATGGCGGCCACAATGGCGATTTAACGCCTCAGGAAGACAGTCAACCTGGCCTTGATTCTTGGAGAGCTAAGAGATTTTCGACGGGATAATAAGACTCAACTTGAGGGCGTCAAAAATGAAATAACGAAAGTTAATACCAGACTGGAGGAGGCTGAAGGCCGAATTGTGAATGCTGAGGAAATGATTCAGAACACTGAGGATATCCTATCAAAAAAGCTTAAGCTACAAACCCAGTTGGAAGCTAAAATAACTGATCAAGAGGGCCGCTCCAGACGAGAAACTATCTGACCTATATGGAATCCCAGAAGGGGCTGAAACAGACTCATCGTCGATGATAATGTTCGTGGAAAAGTTGCTCCAGGAAAACCTCGACATACCCGAACTCGTGATTTACAAATCGAGAGAGCCCATCGTGCACTTGGACCACTGCCGGATGCACAGCCGAGATCCATTCTGGTAAAATTCCTCGGCTTTAGAACCAAAGAAGAGATACTCTGCGCAGCGTGGCAAAAGAAAGGATTTACATGGCAGGGGAAAAGAGTTAACCTGGACAACGACTATGCCCCACGCATTCTCCAAAAGCAGAAAGAATACGCCGAGGTACGCAGGATTTTGAAGGACCGAGACATTCAATTTCAAACCATGTACCCAGCCCGGCTAAAAGTGAAATACGACGAGGGGACTAAGATCTACGAGATAGTGGAAGAAGCGACGCAAGACATGGCAAAGAGAGGTCATCCCGTAGAGATCATCAGGGCCCCGGAGACGTTGATGGAGCAGCTACGACAATTGACCTGGCAGAAAGGCAGCCGACGAGTCGGGGGACGTGCATCCTCGACACATTGCAAATTACAAGGAAAAACTGCAAACTTACAGAAGAGTTCGACCACCAGCAAGTGCAGAGTCCGGTCAGAAACCTCACTAAGACTGCTTGAGACGAGCAGGGATAGGCATTAGCCTTCCTGCTAACCTATTAACGAAAATGAAACGGACGCTTTGGTTTGGCGAGTTTAATTGCTAGTATTAAAATAGATGTTCTTCTGGTTGGGAAGTCATGAAACGTACCTAGTTGATTTATATATAAAAACGATATGGTTCAGAATCGGGACAGGAATCAGGACAAGAAAGGAAGATTGACCTTTCTTACACTGTTATCCTCAAGGGCCCTCTGTCGGTTTCAAGAGCGGGGACTTCCCTTGGAGCCGTTAGTGGCAGGCTTGTGTAGGGTCGTAGGATAGAACCTCTAACTTGGATTTCACTCACGCACATTTTCATTTGTATTTCTATGTTGAGTGTTCAACTCTTGTTTGTTCGCTGCCGTTTTTAGCAGCAAAGGGGAAGCTTTTCACATATATGTTGGAAATATCATGTGATATAACCTAATGCAAGATATAAGAATAGTCTCTTTTTTAACGTTAATGGGATACTCACCCCAATTAAGAGAGGGAAGATCCTATCAAAACTAAAAAAAGATAAAGTACAAATAGCGTACCTGCAAGAATTTCATCTTAATTAAATAGAACAGGGGTTCCCAATCCTGGTCCTCGGGCCTCCCTGCCCTGCATGTTTTTGATGTTTCCCTGCTCCAACACACCTGATTCCAATGAATGGGTCGTTATCTAGCTATGCAGAAACCTGCTAACGACCATTCATTTGAATCAGGTGTGTTGGAACAAGGATACATCTAAAACATGCAGGGCAGGGAGGCCCGAGGACCAGGATTGGGAACCCCTGATATAGAACATTCCAAACTGAATAAAATGGGCTTCAAATACGTATATTCATCTTCCTACAAATCGGCACGTAGGAGGGGGGTGGCTATATTGATATCAAGTGCAGTGAATTATGAGCATGTATCAGGGTTTAAGGACAAAGGCATATTTGTAATGACAATAGGAAACAAAGGTTGTATGACCTGGAAATTAGGTTAAAGCATCTACAAATACATCACACTGACACTTTAGATACCAGGATAAAACAAGAAATTAAAGAAATAAGAAATGAGATAAATGACATAGGTACACAAGAAATACAAAAACATCTGCTATTTTCAAAACAAAGATACTATGAGGTAGGTGGGAAATCGCTGAAACTCTTATCATATAAATTAAGAAAACAACAAGCTGATAATGCCAATTACAAGATGAGGAACTCTGAATCAGGAGCAATTGAGTGTAGGCTAGAGAAAATTTAAGAGTTTTGAAAAGTGGATGGTTTAACCGCCGAGTGGTATAGATCATTGCGAGAGCAGTTGGCCCCAACATTACTGAGAGCTTGTAATTGGGTACTACAGAAAAGAGAAATTCCGCCCTCTTGGAGGGAAGCAATTGTTTACATCTATATCATCACGAAGAATAGACAAGATCGTACCCAACCACATTCACTCAGATCAGACAGGCTTCATCCGACAAAGGTAAACGCAAGATAATATTAGAAGGACCTTACACATTATTAGACACATCACACAGCATGGAATAGAGGCAGCCCTCATAAGTTTAGATGCAGAGAAGGCCTTTGACTCAGTTAAATGGACCTTTTTATACGAGGTACTATCAAAATTTGGTTTCCACAAGTCTATTATTGCAACATTTCAAGCACTATATGATTGCCCATCCGCAAGGATCAAAATTAATGGTGACCTATCGGAGTCCTTCGTCCTGGAGCGTGGGTCCAGGCAGGGTTGTCCTGCCTCCCCCCTCCTCTTTGCCCTATTTATTGAGCGACTGAGCCAATGGATCAGACAATGTTTACATTATAAGAATAAGTATGGCGACTGATGCGCATAAACTTGCCTTGTTTGCTGATGATGTACTGGTATACTTAGCACAGCCCACTCAGACATTACCGAAATGTATGGATATATTAAAGGAATATGGAACACTTTCAGGTTATAAACTAAATATTCTCAAGACTCAAATAATTTATAGTCGTTTAATTATGACCCACCTAGTTGTATCAGGGAAATATAATTAGAAATGGGACGCAGATTCTATAAGATACCAAGGTGTTGACTTACCTAAAGATATCTCAAAGTTATCCAATCTTAATTACGGCCCCTTGAATGCAAAAATAAAGTCGGACATATTGTGATGGAGCCTCATTCCCTTCCTGTGTCTGAGCTCTAGAGGGGACTCTGTTAAGATAAGCATCTTACCAAGATTGTTGTACCTCTTCCAGTGGAGGTATCTGCTAAGCAGTTTATGGAATGGGACAAATTAATATCTAGATATTTATGGCAAGGGAAAAAACCCAGAATTAGATACAAAACACTACAATTAAGAAAGGAAAGTGGAGGTTTAGGCCTACCGTGTTTACGTAAGTATTACTATGCAGCTCAATGGAGGCCTTTAATATGCTGGTGTTCTCCATCGTACTCCATAAGATGGAAGGACATTGAAAGTGCAATGGTAGAAGGGGTTCCTATAGCTTTGAAGATTTGGCAGGAAACTGTGAAATTATGTGTTTTGGGAAACTCACTTAGAACGTTAAGATGGTGCACATACAATACTGATTTTCTTCCAAACAAAACTGATGACAGATTTAGAACGTGGATTGAAAAAGGCCTTTCAAATTACTTTACATTTGTGCGAAAGGGGGTATTTAAGAGCTTTGAATTGGTTTCGAGCAAAATGATTTTTATAGGTATCTTCAGGTCTGACACAATTTCAATCAAAACTTAGGATATGGGTATGCAGACAAAACTTTTGAAATGTCATCACAAGCATGATTTGCCAGTAGTTGCACAGTTTTGGCACAGCGCCACCTACTGGTCAGTTAATGCCAAAAAATACTTTTTTTGCCTATATCTTCTGAACAGGACAACAGTTTCTACCCAAGGGCCATCAGGCTTCTGAATGGACACTGATATGGACATTGATTTACTGCACACTAGTCACTTATACACTGTCACTTCAGCTACTGGTTGCACTATCAGTAACATTGCACTACTGTACCTCACTGTACCTCGCCACCAGGCTCCTGTATGGTCATTGACTTAGTCACTGATCTGCAAATTTGCACTATTGTACTGTACTCCACTTAGGTTAGAATAGGTTATAGGGTTGGAACAGGTTTTATGTGCATTTAGGGTTAGTATAGTGTACTATTTATTGTTATCTGTAATTTAGGAAGTTTTAGTATTAGGGTTAGTATAGTCGATTATTTATTGCAATCTGTATATTTAGGAAGTTTCACTTATTTGAGCTCAGCATAGATGTAAATTATGTTCCCTGTACTTATGTTATGTTATGCCAGGTGCTTGCGTTGTCTTGTCTTAAGAATTTCAGTGCCCAGTCTAACCTTGTGGTGTTCTGTGTACCTGACAAATAAAAGACTTGAATTTGAACAGTTTGACCCAAAATCACAAGATTGGACTTTCTGATTCTATGGACTTTTCTGATTCTATGTGGCATACCTAGTCAAAAGATATCACATTGTCCCGTGTCCGCCATTTTGGGCGTTGGCCATTTGGAATTTTCGTGAAAACCTACTTTTTTGAACTCCTCATTTGCTGTTGCTCCTGTTTTCATGAACATGTAATCAAATCTAGCCTGGCTGCCAGCCCAACTTCTCCCCGCCCACAAAACTATTAAGTTGGGTCTGGAGGGTCTCGTATTGGGGACAACTACAGAAAACCAGAATCGGGACGGACCAATGAAATTGCCAGGGCGGGCTTTATACGAAGATGGACAGATGATCAACAGTAACGTAATCAACAACGTCACGAAAGAGCGCTTGGGTTGAATTCGTTTTCAACAAACAATATGTTAGGTTGCTTTGATTGGTTGTAGGTCTATCCAATTGAGCGAAGAGGCATTTGTTTTACGAGTTCAGTTGAAACACGCCCCATAGTCACAGCCCAACGGAGAGTTTTCAGACTCATATTCTGACTATAATTATTATGAGTATGACAACGTCAGGCTAAATCAAATCATCTATAGACCACAATCACCTTGATATGTCAAAATATGACTGAATTACAGCTGTTTACATGTGGGTCAAAGCTGACAATTCTTGCCACAGGAGAAACGGCTTACTTTTTTAATGCAGCAACTGAACACAGCGATTCCCAGCACTGAGAATAGCTCACTGGGATAAGACGGGCTCCTTTGAAGTGCAAGGTCTTAACAATGTTTCCTCTATGTTGATTTGGCTACATTTCTTCCCCCCACGGTATCAGGAATAGGGCTGTACAACATTTTAGGCCGTCTATCAGCAATGATTAGTGTGTTTTGCTGCAAGCAAAAACACTATTGTTATTCTGCATACTTATTAGGGCTGAGCGGTAGGACGGTATATACCGTGCGACGGTAGAAATGTGTCTACCGGGAGAGATTTGGCTATACCGTTTCAACCCCGGTATACTTTATGCTATATTTTTGTATTACACGTGTCAATTAAACGTCTGGTTGTTGTATTGTATATAAGCCATCATATAAATCGCATTCTTGCGATATTTAGAATTGTAGTTTAACTTATATTTGATTTGCTATTTTCGTTTGACCTGAAGCACATTTGCGTTGGTCTGACGGAATTTTCGATGTGGAGTTTATTTTGTCTAAGCGGACCACATTCATGCCGATGCTAATTACTTATATATTTGATGTCCCATTCTGCAGGTAGCCAATTCGATTTGTTGTTCAAGTTTAATGTCTCGCGCTGTAAAATTATTGTTGTAAAATTACACTGGTGGCGTTGCTAGCATTCTTGATCTAGGACAGGGTCGGCAACCCAAAATGTTGAAAGAGCCATATTGGACCAAAAAAAACAAAAACAATTCTGTCTGGAGCCGCAAACAAATTTAAAAGCCTAATAATATAGCTGCAAGCAGCAATGTGGTGGCCAAGCAGGTCAGATGACCCAGAAGAAACTTTCGACATCTAGTGACTGCGGTTTACCTGGCTTTCTTTGCAGTGGCTTATAGTCTCGCTAAATAGAGAATCAGAGACATGACAAGCTTGTCAGCTTTGGCTGGATTTGAACCTCTGAAGTTGACAGGACACCAATTTATCCTAGTGAGCTATTCTCAGTGCTGGAAATCATATTTCAGTGACTGCGTAAAAATATAAGGAATTTTTCCTGTGGCAAGCGGTTGTCAGACTTGTCCCAAGTTTAAACAGCTGTAATTCAGTCCTATTTTGATATGTCAATGTGATTGTGGTCTGAAGATAATCTGTGTTAGAGTTGGTGAATATTTGATACATTTTGTAGCAGGAGTAGGACAAAAACGTTTTATTAATTAATTCAAAATGGCGGCATCAATTTGGCTGTTCTCACAAGTTAACATGTGTCAGACATGGGATCGCCCCCCTAGAGGTTAGAGGACACATATCTGTAAAGCACAATAAATCTGACTCTTCTTGAGTATAGATCCCCTGAGATTGAAACATTATCATTACAATTATGATTATACTGTTAGACAGCTACTGTGGCATACCTGGCTTTACTAAACAGATAAGCAAGTATCGTGATATGCGTCAGTGCTAGGAATTACTGTGTTCAGTTACTGTATGAAAAAAAGTAAGCCGTTTTTCCTGTGGGAAGCGTTGTCAGATTTGACCCAAGTATAAAAAGCTGTAATTCAGTCATATTTTGACAAATCAAGGTGATTGTAATCTGAAAATGATTTGATTACATGTCCATGAAAATAGGAGCAACGGCGAACGAGGAGTTCAAAAAAGTATGTTTTTATGAAAATTATTTCTTTGGCTGGATTCAAACAACAACAATACCTCATTTTGGACAAAAAGGCATATGGTTCAAAAGTAACATGTGTAAACACACCTTCAACTTTGACCCATTGGTGGCGCTAGATGGTTGGAATGGGAGACATGAAACTTGGTGAAATTGATGAGGGGACTGGTCCCAAAGAGTGTGCCATACTTCACAACTTCTGACCATGTGGTTGGGGCTGCCATTGACTTCCATGACAGATGTGTAATAATAATAATAACTAGTCCCTATACCAAATTTGTTGTCAATGCAGTAAAGAGGTGCTGAAATATGACCTCACTTCTTTTATGGCGGCTTGGTTGACGACTTTGATTGGCTGACGACTTTGATTGGCTGTTCTAGTCAAAAAGTGTAGAAAATCAAAAAAACTTGATATCTTTTGTGAGGCTTGATCTGAAGATAAATGTTTGCCTATTGCAGCACCACCTAGAGGTGAAATGGCATGACCTATTTTGGACTTCTTTAGAACAGGGTCCCTAGTCCCTATACCAAATTTGGTGTCAATGCAGTAAAGAGGTCCTGAGATATGACCTCACTTCTTTTATGGTGGCTTGGTTGACGACTTTGATTGGCTGACGACTTTAATTGGCTGTTCCAGTCAAAAAGTGTAGAAAATCTAAAAAACGTGATGTCTTTTGTGAGGCTTGATCTGAATATAAATGATGCCAAGTTTTTGCCTATTGCAGCGCCACCTAGAGGTGAAATGGCATGACCTATTTTGGACTTCTTTAGAACAGGGTCCCTAGTCCCTATACCAAATTTGTTGTCAATGCAGTAAAGAGGTGCTGAAATATGACCTCACTTATTTTATGGCGGCTTGGTTGACGACTTTGATTGGCTGACGACTTTGATTGGCTGTTCCAGTCAAAGAGTGTAGAAAATCTAAAAAACGTGATGTCTTTTGTGAGGCTTGATCTGAATATAAATGATGCCAAGTTTTTGCCTATTGCAGCGCCACCTAGAGGTGAAATGGCATGACCTATTTTGGACTTCTTTAGAACAGGGTCCCTAGTCCCTATACCAAATTTGTTGTCAATGCAGTAAAGAGGTGCTGAAATATGACCTCACTTCTTTTATGGCGGCTTGGTTGACGACTTTGATTGGCTGACGACTTTGATTGGCTGTTCCAGTCAAAAAGTGAAAAGAAAAAAAAACTATGTCTTTTGTGAGGCTTGATCTGAAGATAAATGGTGCCAAATTTTTGCTTATTGCAGCGCCACCTAGAGGTGAAATGGCATGACCTATTTTGGAACTCTTTAGAACAGTGTCCCTAGTCCCTATACCAAATATGGTGTCAATGCAGTAAAGAGGTGCTGAGATATGACCTCACTTCTTTTATGGTGGCTTGGTTGACAACTTTGTTTGGCTGTTCCAGTCAAAAGGTTTAGATAATCAAAAAAACTTGATGTATTTTGTGAGGCTTGGTCTGAAGATGATCTGTGCCAAATTTGGTGAAGATTGGACAAACCTTATAGGAGAGGTAGCAAAAAAACGTTATATTCAAAATGGCGGCCACATCAATTCAGCCACATGAATTTGATGTGGCTGACAAGAATTGTAGGAGGAGTAGCGAAAAAACGCTTTTTCTTTACATTCAAAATTCGGAGAATCTATAGAACTGGGTATGATGTCATAGAGTGCGTTGAACTCGTCTTGATCCAGGGAATCCAACGATTTTGGACAATGGGGCATATGGTTCCAAAGTAACATGTGTAAACACACCTTCAACTTTGACCCATTGGTGGCGCTAGATGGTTGGAATGGGAGACATGAAACTTGGTGAAATTGATGAGGGGACTGATCCCAAAGAGAGAGAAGAAGATGTATAATAATAATAAGAAGAATACGTAGAAACACTTAGGGTGGCTTCGCCGCTTCGCGGCTTGGCCACCAATAAGCCTTATAAGGAAGGCAACACATGCTCTAAGTGTCTATATTAGCTATATTAGCCTATTATCAAAATGATAAGTAGGCTACAAATACATAATGAGCGTTCATTAAAAAAGCTAGCTAGCTTCCGTTACCTAGCATCCTAGCATAACACTCGTAGCAATGCTACTTCCTGCTAGTGTTACTTGTTAGCCTCCTCATTGTAAAATTTGAAGCCATATGATAAAGTTTCCATAGTCAATAAGATAGATAGGTACTTTATTAACCCCCAAACGCAAATTTTTGTGTCTATCGAGACAGATAGCTAGAAAGCTCACGCAGTCCAGAAAATCTTTAATCGATAAGTTGGATATTGTAGCTACAATACAGTTTGAGTCTTTTGTTTTTAACTCGTCTTGTCTCATGTGAGGCAGTTGTTTTTGTTTGTAATAAATAAATAATAGTGTGATGATGTACGGTATGGTTATTTTGTACCATTTCTTAATTGAATTTACAGAACAATAACTATACCGTGATATATACCGTAACCGTGATATAAAATTACTCATACCGTGATAGAAGAATTTGGCCATAACGCCCACCCCTAATACTTATTATTATTATTTTTATTATTATTTTGAGAATGCTGATAAATATTCTCACTATTGTTTTTTGTTTATCGTGCTTCTTCTTATTATTCCAACATCCCGGCGAAGTCCGACACTCAATCATTCATTTGCTCTGAACATTTCACCCAAGACAGTTTTGACAACCTTGGACAATTTCAAGAAGGATTTGCTAGGAAGCTGAACCTGGAAAGAGGTGCTTTTCCGACCGTATGCTCATTTTAACCGCAAGCTATAAGGACAGCATGATGTTGTGCTAACAGTTATTAGCAATACTAACATTTCCTGTATATAGCATACCAGGTAGAATGCTAAATACGTTTCTACACACATCAAATGACTCTAGCTAGACTAGCTGTAGTCGGCATTAGAAGGGAAGCTTCCGAAAAAATTGCCAGAAAACGAACAGCAGTCTGGCTTATTGCTAACGCCTGTCTAGATAATCTATTTGAAAGAACTGTAGAAAGGCAGGAGCTAGATACAGGATACGTTAGCATTGCTAGCAACTGTTACTAGTAACACCTAGACTGTAGGCATGTAAACAAGTTTAGCTTGCTAACGCAAGAGCATAGGTAGAATGTGTGATAATTTAGCCTAGTTTATTGGCAATGGGGCTAACGTTGCTTCATGTTCCTGACTGTTTCATTCAAATAAATAACCTGTGTAATGTAATTCTACAATTCACCTAAGCATTTAATTAATGTTATCTCAAAAGGGTTTTACTACTTTTATTAGTTATATTATTGTTCTTATAGATTTGCTATTTTAATTATTACTGTTGTCACTTGTATTATGGTTTTTATTGATTTTATGTAAAGCACCTTGAGCTACAATTCTTTCATGAAATGTGCTATAAAAAGTCTTACTTACTTACTAGTTACTTTTGCCGTGTGAAGAAGAGGGGTCAAAGTTCAGTCGTCGTCATTGAATGGTCTGTTGACACGACGGGATCTTTTGTTATAGTTCTTTGTAATCCAGTGTGTTGCTGATTGAGAAGAATGGGTTAGAGTGCCGCGTACACTTGCATGCCATGCATCTCTAATGATGTCCTTCCTTTGTTGTTCCTCCTCAAGACCATCGATGCCATGGACCCCTGGGAGGACCTGACGGAGCTGGGATACCACCTGGCCGACCTGCCCGTGGAACCCCACCTGGGCAAGATGGTGCTGTGTGCCGTGGTGCTTAAGTGCTTGGACCCCATCCTGACCATCGCCTGCACTCTAGCACACCGCGACCCCTTTGTGCTGCCTTCACAGGCATCCCAGAAGAGGACAGCCATGCTGTGCCGCAAGCGCTTCACTGCAGCAACCTTAAGCGACCACATGGCTCTGCTGCGAGCCTTCCAGGTATCAGAAGTAGGATGGGAGTTGAATATATGTGTGACTGGTCAGAACATTGTAGAATTCCTTTTTGACAATGTGTTGTTGTTTTTGATAATTTCCTATAACACATTAATAATGAATGAATGGCCTGATGTGTTTGTCATTTTGTTTGCAGGCGTGGCAGAAGGCCCGCAGTGATGGCTGGGAGAGATCCTTCTGTGAGAAAAACTTCCTGTCCCAGGCCACCATGGAAATCATCATAGGGATGAGGACCCAGCTGCTGGGACAGCTCAGAGCAATAGGTGGGTTTCCTGGTTAACTCTTAGTGTGTTGTTTAATCCTCCGACTTAACTCGTTCCAACGTTCACACTTAATTGTTTTACATAGTTTTTTATCCAACAAATGCAATTTGTAAGGAAAGACATATACAATACACTCAGCTTATGATTCGATACACATCACGATACTGGATTCACGATATGATACGCATCACAATATTTTGAACAAAATTAAAAAATGAAACAGAAATTCAAATAACAGATTTATTTCCAAAACATTACCAAATTTCAATAAATTGCTTTGTTGTACATGTAACTTCGTTTATATGTACCTTTAACCTATACCAGTGGCGATTTCTTTAAGACTGCAAGGGAAGCTCAGCTAACCTTAACCCTATGCTGAGATTATGTCCTGCCCACGGACGCTCAGCTTCTCTGGGGATGAATGGAGGAGTGGGCTGGCCTGGACGCTGGGCTTCGGCGTGATTATTGGAGGGTCTGTCGAAAGACTGTATCTCATTTTGATTGACAGCGATTTTGTACTATAAAAAGTCGCAGAAGCTATTCGAACTCAGTCCCATCGCGGATTTTGCAAGTCTAGTCGAAACTGCTGCAACCTATTTCTTGGTATTTGCTTGGTGAAATTTGCTAGCCAATTTTCATCATACATTTCATACAATTATACACCACATTCCTTGTTTCAGTTTAACTTAATTCTCATATTTCCTTCAAGTTAAATATTGTTTAGTTAAATCGTTCATTCATTCATTCAGTAGTCTAGGCTAGTGTCGTAGGGGTGAAATAGCCAGTGAACTTGTCAGGAATGTAAGCGTGGACCCAAAAGCAGACTCCAAAAGATGTGTCTTTCCTCCTTTTATTGGAAGCAGAAAATCAAAAAGCATGACTCACTCTGTGGCAGGTCAGAGAAAAACTAAGCACAGAACTAAAAATCCAAGCCACTTAAAAAGCACAAAACAAACAAGGCACAGGTAAAAACAATATGTCGTAATGAGAACAGATTAACAGAACCAAAAACAAGAACACAGCGAGGGCCTCTGGTGGCCAACAAAGGATCACAACCCTGACAGAACTAGCAAAATACATGGAAAATGTATATGATGTAGGCCGAAAATGAGCTTCCCCTATTTGAAAGACCAGCAGCCGCCACTGACCTATACGTAGGTTGCATGTTGGTAGCTCAACCAATTAGCCTGATGTTGTCATACTCATAATTCTAGTCAGAATATGAGTCTGAAACCGCTCCGTTGGGCTGTGAGTATGGGGCGTGTTTCAACCGAAGGGGTTAGGGTTAGGGTAACCCTAACCCTAAAAAAGCCTCTTCGCTCAATTGGATATACTTACAACCAATCAGAGCAATGTAGTATGTTGTTTGTTGAAAACAAATTCAACCCAAGCGCTCTTTGGTGACGTGGTTGATAACGTTACTGTTGATCATCTGTCCATCATCGTATAAAGCCCGCCCTGACAATTTGATTGGTCCGAACAGCTCCGTCCGAACAGCTCCTGTTCGGACATACTTTTTCCCCATCAGAGCTTCCCCAGACACAACTTCCTGACCAAATGTGTCGGGCGGGGCTAAGTTGGGCTGACAGCCAGGCTATCAATCAATAGGAAAATGCAAAAATTGCCATAATTCTACGAGACATACAGTGCTGCTTGAGTGCTGTCTCCATCCACTGTAAGACAAATCATTTACAAATGGAGGGCATTCAACATGACTGCAACTGCCTAGAGAAGCCCTCTGTGACATGCTTGCGTGTAAAAAGGGCTATACAAATACATTTGATTTGATTAGAGGTGGACGCCCATCAAGACTCACCAAGAAGCACCAAAGAGTTGCAGACCTCTCTGGCAGCATCTGGGGTTAATGTAACACATGCGTCTACAATCAGACAAAAATGTTCATAGACATGACATTCATAGAGTTATGTATATTTAGCATGTGAGTGTTGTCAATTTAGTTTTGTCACACTAAAAGATGACACTTGGGATTTTATCCTTACCCGGAAAGGAGTTTTGACCAAGTCATTGTCTAAGTGTGAAGTGTAGAGTAGATAAGTCGCATGATCTTTAACTCATTCTTTGTCAATTGTGGAGTGAGAATTTTGGTTATGCGAGTATAGGTTACAAGTACAGTGTTTCCCCTAGGATTTTTTTAGCAGTGGGGGCAGGTCAGGTCGACCCCCCCCCCCTGGCCAAAACAAAGTGCTAACCCTATATTTCGGAGCACCTTAATGTAGTAGTCTAATAGCTAATGTAATATTGCACATATTTTCGTCCTATTTCCCCCAAATAATTAAAATTAGCATACTTAAAGACACCTTACAGTATGTTCTAAATGGCATGAATGCTGTCAATTAATAATTGACGTAACAAGTTATTGTAAATGCAGTGGCCTAGCCTACAGATTAAGGTAGGCCACTCAGAAGCATGTACACTATCTGCTTCATTTGATCTTGATAGGCTTAGCATTCTGTAGCAAATAATAACAATATACCCACTAATTATTCATTAAAACTAGGCTACTTAAGCATAATAATGCACCTAAAATACAAACGTGAGCAAGGGCAGCAATCGCTATCGAATCAACAGACGTGCAATTTCGCTAGCAGGGGAAGAATACAAACAACGAAAATCACCAGTTAACTTAATTTAAATTTGCAAGAACTATAGACAAATACAATAACATGCTTAAATTAACTGACAACATAAGTTATACGACTTTCAGTTCTCAAGGATGCACACGCGCAATCTCAACTCCGCTGTGAAGCGCATCCGTGCTATTCTCCGACATGCGCTCTAACAATCACGGCTGATAGACGGCCTAAAATTTTGTACAGCTCTAATTCTGATACCGTGGCGGCAGAAATTTTACCGTGGCGGGCTCCAGACTAACTACTGTACATGCAAGTCTTAGCTAAATGTATGATGCGCTTGTCGATCAGTCCTCCTACACCACGACAGGCTACTAGCTGAGCAACAGCGCAAACACAGGCAGGGATACAGTAGCAGCAACGCCGGCCCTGGTCTCTTACATATACAACAAAACACGGACGTTGATGGAGCGCGAGTTGTCAGCTGCACCCTCCGTTTCACTAACGACTGATGGTTGGACTTCTCGTGCTACCGAAAGCTACCTCACGGTGACTGCTCATTTTATTGACTGAGTGGGAAATGAAAGCGTCAATTCTACAGACACGGCCCCTGTATGAGCAGCACACAAGCACTCACCTAGCTGAGAAGCTACAGAAGGTCGTGGCAGAGTAGAAACTAGAGAGGCCTGGAAATTTGGAATTTATTGGGTGTGTACAACATCAGCACACGTTAGCAACAACTCATAGATACTACGCTCTGGATAAAGGCGTCTGCTACTAAATGCACATTCTAGTAAGACAGCAATATCAGCGAGTCCTCAGCATTAGTACCGCAGCTAAAAGTCTAGGAAAGTTTAGGCTATTTTTCGCTATACTTACACTACGAACATTCATATTTAGCACTAGCGTTGCATAGGCTACTAATTAGTGCTGCTGCTAGCTATCTCTGACTCACTCAGGCACAGCTCGGCTACACAGGTGGCGGCGCCAATCAGTTTCAGAGCTAAGGCGGGGCTACAGATTGTCCCTAAAGAACACGAATATCTTACAGTAGTTCTGCATTACATTAATTAATTTGCACACGAGTTTCATTAATCTTTATACCGTGTATTCTCCGTGCAATTTCACGAGCCGAACCGTGACGCCCGTACCGTACGGTTCGGTACGAATACATGTACCGTTCCACCCCTAGTTACAAGTGGCTGATAACTCATGCACCATTGATAATTGTGATGGGAATTCACCTTGATTCCAGATTGATTCAGAGGGTGCAGGCTTATTAGACATTTGTATATCATCACCTCCCATGGCTTCTCCTACCACTGATATGCTGACGACATGCAGCTGTACCTGTCGTTCCCCCCGACCGATCCGGGGATCTCAGCTAGGATTGAGGCCTGCCTCGCAGACATCTCCGCCAGGATGACCGAGCACCACCTCCAGCTGAACCTTGCCAAAAAGGAACTTCTCATCATCCCGGGCCAAACCCTCCATCTCACACGACCTCTCAATCACCCTGGGATCTGCGACGGTGACCCCCTCATCCTCTGCCAGGAACCTTGGGGTTACCATGGATGACGAGCTCTCCCTCACGGCCCACATTGCTGTGGTCTCCCGGTCGTGTAGATTCACCCTCTACAACATCCGGAAGATCAGGAGATACCTGTCTGAGCACTCCACCCAGCTGCTTGTCCAAGCAATGGTCCTCTCCAAGTTGGACTACTGCAACTCGCTGCTCGCCGGTCTCCCAGCATGCGCAACCCGCCCTCTTCAGAGGATTCAGAACGCAGCGGCCCGCCTGGTCTACAATCTACCCAGATGCTCCCACGTTACCCCGCTCCTCATCTCCCTCCACTGGCTACCCATAACGGCCCGCATCAGATTCAAGACCCTGGTACTGACCTTCCGAGCAGTGAACGGGACTGCACCCGACTACATCAAGTCTCTCCTGCAGCCTTACACCCCCACCCGCCACCTACGGTCTTCTTCAGATAACCGCCTGGTGGTCCCACCGCTCAAGACCGCCCGGTCCCAACACAAGCTCTTCTCCTGCCTGGCCCCCCAGTGGTGGAATCACCTCCCCACCTCCATCAGAGACACAGACTGTCTCTCCACCTTCAAGAGAAGGCTCAAGACGCACTTGTTCCGGGAGTACAACGGTACTTAGGAATGGTTTGTTGAACCCAACGCTAGTTTCCTCAAGGATCACATTGACTCTTGCTTAGACGGTTGCTCTTGTTGGTTAGTGGTAGCTGATTTAAACTGTTGTATTATATTTAATCCTATTTTTATTGCTTTCCTACAGGTACACTTGCACTTAGAGATTCATGTTGTGTAATTGTAATTTGCTTAACTACACGCTCTTATGTTTTCTTCCCTTTAGCACTTATTTTTGGTTGTTCACAATGTGTACTTCTGTTTTTGGCTACCTGCAATGCTTTGGGGCTATCTTGTTGTTATTATCAGTGACCTATGCACTTTGTAAAGCTCTCTCTTGGAAGTCGCTTTGGATAAAAGCGTCTGCTAAATGAATAAATGTAAATGTATAGAGATTTCACATGTTGCAAATCAATTAACAAATATAGGAAGGAATTGACATGCAGATTTTCTGTGTACATAGAAGATTGAGTCTGTGAAGGCAAGAGGTCATACACCGAGGCCCCACTCTGAGTAGAATATAGACAGAAAGCACACGGTCCACACAGTTAGGAGACAGTAAGGCTAATCATGTACAAATAGGGCTTATGTGATTAACGACCACTTCACCTGTCTTGTACGTTCTAGTGTATCAGTGTACTGACCACTGAAGACCCGTCAAGGAAGCGATTATGTGCATTCTATTTGCACATTTGAACATTGCAGTTTGAACATACTGTCCAGTACTGTATTTAAGCACTCTTGAGAGAGATTTTCATTCATGCTAGCCACTCTGTTGTGGATTGGTGGCCTGATCCGACATCGATCTCATAAAACCAAGTCAACCCTATTTGTAATTGTCGTGACTCTTTCTGGCCTGCCTGCTGACAGATCCATCCCTTCAGGAGGGTTGCTAGAAGGAGGCCTTCTGGAAGTCAATTTTCCGGACAGATGAGTCCAAGATAAGAGTCATTATTTGGTCCCAATCAAAACCGCTTTGTTCAGAGAAAAGCCAACACTGCATACCAAGTAAAGAACCTCCTCCCAACAGTGAAGCATGGTGGTGGAAATGTGACGGTCTGGGGCTGCTTTTCTGCTTCTGGACCTGGAAGACTCCTTATTATCCAGGGAAACATTTAATCTCAGGCCTATCCACAAATACTTGATCTGAATCTCCGGCCATCAGTCAGGGAGTTGAAGCTAAGCCGAAAACGGGTTCTGCAACAAGACAACGACCCAAAGCTAACCCTAACCCTACTAAAACTACCAAGGAATTTCTTAAAAGAAGATTTGTACTCTGGATTGACCTAGTCAAAATCCGGAGCTCAATCCAATAGAAATGTTGTGGCTCAATCCAATAGAAATGTTGTGGCTAGACTTGAAGCGGGCCGTACATGCCAGATATCCCTCCAACCTCTCAACTGGCTGAGTTCTGCAAGGAGGAGTGGGCAAAAATCCCAAACATCAGATGCGAGAGACTGGTCAGTGGTTACAGAAGATGTTTGGTTGAAGTAATGGCTGCAAAAGAAGGTGCCACAAGCTACTAACAAAAATTGTTAACATATTTTTGCAAATTTTTGTAAGAAACCACTTTTGTTGAATAAATAATGAAAATACACCATTTGTCTTTGTTTGTGTCCATCATTTGGAAAGTCTGCTGTACAAATTGGTGTTTGGATGTAAATTTAATAAGGCTATTTTACATTTTTGTACAAATACAATGACCATGTCTTACCATGAGTAATGTCAGTACTCATGTTAAGTATCTCGGTTTCATCATAGACTCGGTTTCATCATAGACTCGGTTTCATAGGTTGCGACACTGAAACACTTCATCAGTTATGACTGATTTTTAAGTTTAAATCTTCATTCTCTTTTCAAGACCTTGAAACTGTTATTCATGCTTTTATCACCACACGTTTAGATTATTGCAAGTCCCTTTATGATGGTCTCCCCTAGCCTGGTCCTAACCAGACCCTCGTACATTTCATTTGCACAGAGGGTCTGGGATCGCTCCATTGACAAGCGTTAACTTCCTTTAAGGCGGGTCCTCTGTTGAAGTTTAAAACGATTTGATCTGCCCAGAGCCACTCTGATCTGCCATAACCAATCGCAAGCGTTCGCCTTAGCCAACTCCTTCACCACTACTGTAACGGAGCTAGCTGCCGTAGCTGGAAAATCGAACTTTTCCCGAACCCCGTGGGTAGGAGGGCCATAACATCATGGCCACCAACAAAACTCAGCAAGGAATGTTCTTGCTCCGGCTTTAACATATGGATATTTGGCAGCGTTGCCACAACCGCAGAATAGCTTCGCTTGCATCTTTCTCCGCCACCATTACTGAACTACTCAAACTAGTGCACAACATTAACTTCATCGTTCTCAGCCACTCCCTCTGTTTGCTGATTGGACCTACAAAAAATGTGTTTCTGAAAACCGACTTCAAAGTCAAACTCCCAGACCTAGTACAGAAGCAAAATCCAAATTGAGCGGAAGTACGTAGGAGGGCAGAGCCAAGCTAGGTCTCCCCCAGTCCTCACTCCTGTCTTCAGATGGTGCAGAATGCTGCTACCAGAATTGTATCATCCACTAGGAGGTTTGATCACATTTCCCCAGTTTTGGCCTCTGCACTGGCTTCATGTCCAGTATAGAATACGTTTTAAAATTTTATTGTTTGTTTTTTAAGCTCTTAATGGACAAGCCTTTGCAGTTGCAGGTCCTATGCTGTGGATTCAACTTCCCCTTTCTATCAGGCAGGCTCCTTCATTGTCTCTTTTTAAATCCAAACGTACAACGCTCTTATATGCACTAGCGATTATGATGTCCTTTCTGTGCTTTTAATCAGAATCAGAACGGGATTTATTCGCCATGAAAGTTGGCACAGTCAAGGAATTTGCTTTGCAGGAAGGTGGATACAATAAATATATAGGAGCCTTATATTTAAATATGTGGACTATCTATGCTAAGGGTACATAAACTAGCATTACTAAGTGGAATTTGAATTAAAATAAAATATACAATAACATAAAATAAAACATAAGTTGCCTGTAATTTACAATATAAAATAAAAAAAATACAAATATTACAAAAAATACAAATGTACAGGATACAATTGTACTGCACTTGTAGTGCAGTGCAAAATAAAATGTGTTTTAAGCAGGAAGTCCTTAAAGTCAGTGTGGTCCTTTGGCCTTGTTAAGGAGGCCAACAGCGGAAGGAAAGAAACTGTTTTTGTGGCGTGAGGTATTGGTCCTGATGGACCGCAGCCTTCTGCCGGAGGGGAGTGACTTGAACAGGGAGTGTCCAAGGTGGGAGGAGTCGGCCACAATCTTCCTCGCATGCCTCAGGATCCTCGAGGTGTGCAGGTCCTCGAGGGTAGGCAGATTGCAGCCGATCACCTTCTCAGCAGTGCGGATGATACGCTGCAGCCTTCTCTTGTCCTTGGCAGTGGCAGCAGCGTACCAGATGGGGATGGAGGAAGTGAGGATGGATTCAATGATGGCAGAGTAGAAGTGCACCATCATTGTCTTTGGCAGGTTGAATTTCTTCAGCTGCTGAAGGAAGTACATCCTCTGTTGTGCTTCGGCACCTCGGTCAGCCTTGTTGTGTTATTGTGCTTTAAAAATCCAATTTACTTACTTACTTACTGTATGTATACATGTATGTATGGAGGGTTCACAAACTTTAAAGCAGCACTGTATTGTAAAATGTTTGCATCATAATATATTGTACCTCGTTATGTTGATACATCCCTACGGGATAGTAAAGCAAATACATTACATTGGTTCCCAGGGTTTGTGCGAGCGCGTGGTGGCGGAGACATCCGGGATGTAAATCTGAACTCTGAAAACTGGGCAGTGGTAAAGGCGGCCCTGGTGGCTGGGATGTACCCCAATGTGATCCACGTGGACCGGGATACCTGCTCCATCTCTGGGGTTAAGGAAAAGAAAGTCCGCTTCCACCCAACCTCTGTTCTCAGCCAACCACAGTACAAGAAGGTAAGGGGTGGAACTTTGTATTTACTGTGTTAGTTACTTCCTAACTAGTTGGGGGCCAAGCAGAAAAGCTGCAAAGCCACATATTACCCACATACAGCATTCCACCCAGCTGCTAGTCCAAGCACTTGTCCTCTCCGAGTTGGAGTACTGCAACTCGCTTCTCGCCTTATAACCTCTTAAAAACAGCCAGATTTTCATCCGAGGTCAGAAATTTAATTTCAGGTCTAAAAAAGATTTTACCCTTGTTCATTTCCAGAAATGCTGGCCGCAGAAAGTTATTACAAAGCAGCAAAAAAGTATTGAGTCGTAGCCTACAAAGCGGAGCTCTAGAGTTGTTGCTACAAACAAAACCAGCAGAACGTTGCGCTCAGAACGTTGGTTCGGTGTGTTGTAGTTCTTTCTGGGGGATTTTGGTGTTGGTACGTACGCGGTGACAAAACTACAAATCCTGTGATAAATGCAATACCTGCCCGCGAAATACATCTGTGTCTCCTTAGTTTGTTCGGCCACGTGTGGAAAATGAGACAGTGTACTTTCAACAAGAGATGGCTAGATCACAGCGATTTCCGCTGTTGGTTACAAGCAGTACCCAGCTCCAGGTACGAGGCTCTCTGCAAACTTAGCAAAAAGATTTTTTTTAAAGACATATTAAAACCTACCTTTTTACCAGAGCATTTAACAAATTTTATCTCTGAAGGGTTTTACAACTTTTTGTAGTTATATTATTGTTTTTATAGATTTGCTTTGGATTACCGCAAAGATTGCGGCTTGTGTTTTGACTTGCACTACTGCTTATGTGTTACATTTTCTTTATTTTGTTGAGTTATGTTTTAATTATATTGGGAAACCACAAAGACTGTGGCTTGAGATACTCCAAAGACTAAGGCTCGAGATACCTCAAAGACCGGGCTTGTGTGTTTTGATTCCCGCAGATTGTATCCTGCAGAAGCCGAACCCTCGTTCTGTTTTGATCAATAATAATCAAGTTGATAAGCGTGTGTTCTTGTCTGATCAATACGCAACTGTGAGGTGCGCGAATGGACAGAGCGGCCACTAAACTGTCGATCCACTGCGAGGGCCAGCCCGACGTGCACGAATAGTACACCTGTAGCCTACAAATGTTAATTACATTTCCACTCAAAATGCTGACAAAAGTTTGATTTACGTTTTCAAACGTAGCCTCCATTGGTATTCTTAACCTGGAATGATAACATATAGTGCAGTGTTTCCTCTATGGCTACATTTCTGCAGTCACGGTATTAGAAATCAGGCTGTACAAAAGTTAAGTCCGTATATCAGCAGTGAGTGCATGTCGGAGAAAAGCACAGACACGCGCTTCACACCGCAGTTGAGATTGCGCGTGTGCGTCCTTGAGAACGTATAACTTATGTTGTCAGTTCTTAAGATCGTTAATGTATAAGTCTATAGTTCTTGCAAATTTAAATCAAGTTAACTGGTGATTTTCGTTGTTTGTATTCTTCCCCTGCTAGCTAAATTGCACATGTCTGTTGATTTGATAGCGATTGCTGCCCTTTCTCAGGTTTGTATTTTAGGTGCATTATTATGCTGAAGTAGTTTTAATAAAAAAAAAAGTGGGTATATTGTTAATATTTGCCACAGAATGCTTAGCCTATCAAGATCAAATGAAGCAGGCAGTGTACATGCTTCAGAGTGGCCTACCTTAATCGATAGGCTAGGCTACTGACCATTTACAATAAGTTGTTACGTCAATTATTAATTGGCAGCATTTATGACATTTAAAACATACTTTATAACTTTATTGCTTTAGGGGAAATAGGACGAAAATATGTGTGTGTGTGTGTGTGGGGGGGGGGGGGGGGGGGGGGGGGTGCAAAACACTTGGGAATAAATACATTGATTAGAAAAAAGAAAAAAAAGAATATATATACATATGTATATATTTCTTTGGAGCACCGAAGACCCATTTTGACCCAGGAAAAAACCTGGCCTACGTCACTACGTCAGCACACGTTAGCTACAATGCATGGATACAAGGTGATAGAGACGTTATATCACGCAAGTTGGAGCTTGGATTATGAATGAAAAATACCACCCCCAAAAAATTCACAACCACTGGACTTAGTTGAGAAAGCGATTTCGAGTGGAACTGTAGTCTCAGATTTTTGATTTAGGTCGTGAAAATCTTTGTAATTTGAGCGAGTGTGGGTCGCCCGTGAGACCGGCTAGTCTTTAAGGCGGCAGCCATGCTAGAAAGCGTCATAGTAGTATTTTCTTAATTTTATAGTTCAATTTTACACGAAAACCCAGAAAGAGGGAAATGTTGTGACAATATGACTATTGTGAAGACAGCCAGGAGGTGAGATTTTAATGTGGGTTGCTGTAAAAACTTTGATTTGTTAGCTACGCGAGAGCCCCGTCAGCCCTCATGGACGATTAAGGCAGCTGTTGTGCGTCTGTTGAGTATTTTCTTAATTTCGTACCAGGGTCAATTCTACATCAAAATGGAGAGCAGTGTTTTAAAGATATGGCAATTGCAAAGACAGCCAGCGGGTCAGCATATTTTTGTGATTTGTGTAAAACCTGGAATTTGAGTGAGACCGTGTCTTGTTTTGACGTTAGCCTCAGAGTCACAGACTCGGCTCGCCCACAGTGTGGCAGTGTGTAGTAGTAGGCTACAGTACTGTCTTCAATGCCACAGCTATAGACCAATTATGTTTGTAAACATTCGGGATGCGTGCGCAACGTGGTTGCAGAAAACCGGGAAAAGATAGCATTTAAAATGGCAAAAGGACCACACGGATAATGCAAAAAGTTGATTTAAAAAGACCAAAAAGGCCGAAGAGGACAGCCTTTAAGAGAGAAAGCGAGTATCCATTGATTTCTCGCATCAGAATTTTGATTTGGGTCACAAAAGTCTTGAAATTTGAGTGAGAATGTCGCCCGGTACAGACCGCATAGTCGAGCGGCAACCATGTCTTCACGCACGTCATGTCACTAAGTTCATAATTTTACAGTTTAACAGTCAATTGTACGTCTAATAAGTCGAGCAGTGCAGCTTTCAAGAGATATGGGAATTCTGCTTTTAACCAGCTGGTCCGATTATTTTTCTGATTTGTTTAAACTGGCAATCTGAGTGAGACTGCGTCTCCATTACACAGTTTTGACTTTTGCCTCAGTCAGACTCGCTCACTGGCAGTGTGCACAATGTTGTATTTCACTCCCAGAGGTGTCAAAAGTATTCACATTCAGAATCAGAAAGGGATTTATTCGCCATGAAAGTTTGCACAGACAAGGAATTTACTTTGGCAGGAAGGTGCATACAATAAACATATAGGAACCTAAAATTCAAATATGTGGGCTATCTATACTAAGGGTACATAAACTAGCAGTACTAAGTGGAATTAGAATAAACTACAATTTACAATAACATAAAATATAAGTTGCCAGAAATAAAATATAAGTTGCTAAATTACAATATGAAAATACAAAAAATACAAATATTACAAAAGAAACAAATGTACAAGGTAGAATATGTATAGATGTAATGTGTTTTTAGCAGGAAGTCATTTAGAGTCAGTGTGGACCCATGGCCTTGTTGAAGAAGCCAACAGCGGAAGGGAATAAACTGTTTTTGTGGCGTGAAGTATTGGTCCTGATGGACCGCAGCCTTCTGCCGGAGGGGAGTGACTGAAACAGGGAGTGGCCAGGGTGGGAGGAGTCGGCCACAATTTTCCTCACTCGCCTCAGGGTCCTCGAGGTGTGCAGGTCCTCGAGAGAAGGCAGATTGCAGCCAATCACCTTCTCAGCAGTGCGGATGATACGCTGCAGCCATCTCTTGTCCTTGGCAGTGGCAGCAGCGTACCAGACGGTGATGGAGGAGGTGGGGATGGACTCAATGATGGCAGAGTAGAAGTGCACCATCATTGTCTTTGGCAGGTTGAATTTCTTCAGTTGCCGCAGGAAGTACATCCTCTGTTGTGCTTTCTTGATGAGGGAGCCGATGTTCAGTTCCCACTTGAGGTCCTGGGAGAGGATAGTGCCCAGGAAGCGGAAGGACTCCACAGTGTTGACTGGGGAGTCACACAGGGTGATGGGGGTGAGTGGGGCTGTGTTCTTCCTGAAGTCCACAACCATCTCCACTGTCTTAAGAGCATTAAGCTCTAGGTTGTTCTGTAATTTGGGAAGTTTTAGTGTTAGGGTTAGTACAGTCGTTTATTTATTGCTATCTGTATATTTAGGAAGTTCACTTATCTAAGCTCAGCATAGATGTAAATTTGTTCTGTGTACTTATATGTTATGTTATGCCAGGTGCTTGCGTTGTCTTGTCTTAAGAATTTCAGTGCCCAGCCTAAGCTTGTGTTGTTCTGTGCACCTGACAAATAAAAGACTTGAACTTGAACTTGCTTTGCCCAAGGACACAACGTCCTTTGGCACAGCCAGGAATCGAACTGGCAACCTTCTGATTACTAGCCCGATTCCCTCACCGCTCAGCCACCTGACAGTTGTACTGTTAGAAAGGCCAGTTACATGTAACATTATTGTTGTCATGTAGTTTTCTTCCCAGCATTGAAGGCTCTAACAGCCAAAAGCAGTGGCGCCCCAGAAATGTTTCTGGGGCGAAAAAGAGAAGCACAAAAGTGCAACACCCTCCCACAACCATTATCTCTAATTCACTCTCCTGAGTCTCATCTGTGTTGTATGTCTGCAAACTGCAATAGTATGGTCCTACACGAAAGTTATAAAGTCTTTGGACTTGTGTGGGGAGGCTTTGACAAGTGTGATGACTATTCACTTTGACTTAATGGGTGTAATCTGTGAAGAAAAAATGGCACCATGCAATGGTAAAGGGCTACAACCAGGCCCAAACGGAATACGCAGATTTTTTTAAAATTTTCTGCAATTATTCAGTTCACAATTCACTGAAAATCTGCGGAAATCTGCGGAATTCCGCTAGCCTTACAAGTCTTACAAGCCTTAAAAGTATTTATCCATCCTCTTAAAGATCGGTTGAAAACTCCCTGGCCCTGTCTCTTGCTGTAATTTGGGTCGATAAATGTTTCCTTTTCAATTCTTAGCATTGTTGGCTAACGTTTTAATAATAGAGACGTAATATGAGTTGAAAAGTGTATTTACAGTTTGTCTCAGACCAATGTGTTCTACTTGAAAATCTGCGGGTTTTCGACGGAATTCTGCGCCCATGTATTCCATTTGGGCCTGGCTATAACCCAGGGTTGATTGTAACTGGTGTTGAAAAAAATTATTAGGGCAGAGTAGAGGAACTGGGCAAAAGGTGCTGGTGTGGAAAGCCCCCCAAAATTGTGTAGAATGGGCAGAAAAGATTAGATGGCATCCCGATCTGACTCAATGGCTGCTGGACATTGCAGATTCAGCCGCTAATAGCCTACTAATAATAAGACTCGTATCACCAGTCCTGTTGTAACCGAATGCCGATGGTATTTAGTATCTCTTACAATGTACTACAAATTAAAAATATTGTTTGTTTAACATTCAAATCAGCGCGCCATTTACTGCCTGAAAAAGTGCAGCATGCGAACTTGCGTAGAAGCCGAGTGGGGAACGGTGCAACAGAGAAAGATTGTTGTCTTGGCTGGAGAAGATAATGTCATTTGATTTGGATGTGATTCTTGTAATAGGCATATTCATTTTTCAACCCAGCGCGTGTTAGCATGAGCGAAGTAGGACAACTTATGGTTTTCAGGTGGTAGGCTACATCATATTCAACGTCGAACTATAAAAAATAAACTGTTGTTGGCAGAGTTTGCATTCAACATTTGAGTCACCCGGTACTTTGTAAATGTACTGTAAATTAAATACTGCCATACCACAGATTTATTTGCCATTTTGCCTAATAACACCGACAAAGTAGGCTATGATGGAGTTTGTAGTTCGGCAGCCAATTGTGCTTGTGCCGTGTGCAAAAAACAAACAAAAAGCACAGATTAACGAAAGGGAAAACAACATATTTTCTTTTAACCATATATATTTTTTAGTTGCTATCTTTGTTTTAGATAATATCATCTACAACAGGGGTCGGCAAGTAACTTGGGCCGCGGGCCAGTATTTTTCCTCGCCACTAGACGGCGGGCCAGAGTCTGGGTTACTGCCTATTTAGACGCTGCGATAGGTGCCCTTGCGATACGTGCACTCGCAACAACTAGGCCTACGTGGAGAATGGGTAGGTCTACTACAAATACCTAATGATAATAAACCATGTGAGCCCATTGGTGGTCTGTTTGAATAATTTCATTATTTTAACGAACTCTATCAACATGGTCGTCACTGTCATCCCAACGTGGTGGGTCGTCATCGTTGGTGCACATAAATACTGTCTCATCAAGTGAGAATAGGATTACTAGGACCTAGTCAAGGTTTTGATGTGAGGTGAAATCGGAACTTCACATAAATGCGAGCGCGCACAGCGCGAGAGCAAACATTTTGGCATTAATTTCTTTTTTTACCTGGCTTTTTCAGTTCCTCCTGGGATCTTTTTCCCTTCCATTTTATTATTTTCGCATCAGCTTAATCTAGCTAGCTAACTTCCTCCACAACAATAAATGATGGTTTACAGTTGTCTCCATAGCAACATCTTGGTACACGTACTTGTGTTTGAGAAAGAGAACATGCGCGACAACTGAAAATATGCACGCTTTTTAATGCACGGTCTGATCATGCGCTTTATTAGATTAAAATATAATGTAGCCTATTAGATTACTTATCAGTCACACAGTAACTTAACAAACTTAAGGCATATCCATATTTGTGTGTGAAAAAACAAAGAGAAAGCAGGCGATCTTCTGGCCCAATTTATAAGCGGGCAAAGCGGCCCACCGTGAATTCTCCCTATTCTCCCGATGGCCACTCCGGGCCTGAAAACCAATAATTAATAAGCAATGTCGTGGGGGGTGCTATCGGGGTGCTTTGGTCCTCCCTAGTGCCGCCATAGAGAGCGCTGCCCACGATTACTAGCCATAACTGTGCTTTCTCCTCTGGTGATCTCAGCCGTGAGGTGTAGCGATCATATGGTAGCGATGACATAGCGAAAAAATACTTCAGAAAAGTCAATAAGTGTGTTCGACTTCATGCAGCGACGGCGGCGCCGACAGCCGGCTGCCTTGAAGCTGAGAATGTCATTGGTTACTTCAAGTCAGCCGGGCTGCAGGCGGCTGCAGACGACGCCGGCGCTGCATAAAGTCGACAACATCTAATGACACCATACCCAGGTTCCGGTTTCAAAATAAAAGTCGACGGGGAAAACAACTATACAAAAAAAAACGAAAATATTTTGACGGGCCAAATAAAATCGCTGGCGGGCCACAATTGGCCCGCGGGCCACCTGTTGTCGCCCCTGATCTACAATTTCTGTAGAACATTTCTTTAATTCTGCAATGGTGACACAAGCGGGAATCAGATCTCACACTGCCATACGGCAACTTGACTAAAAAATTCTTAGTCGACCAACAGCAATATCGACCAGAATCGCCGACTAGTCGACTGAGTGGGGACAGCCCTAGAAAACAGTGTCACGGGTGGCAGGTTTTTGGCCTGCTTCTAAACCTCATGCAGCCGCCGCATTTCTGAAACAGCATGGATGGAGAAAGTGTGTGGGGAGAGCAAGCAGTAAGAGTTCACAACCTACACACACTTCCTTTGGTTATGTGTCTCCTTACTTTCATTAAGTAATTGTTGCTCTGTGTCTCTGTTCGGTGGTGATAGGAAGCGGCATGATTAAATAATTTGTTGTAATGAACCAATGAAACGTGAGAATAGCAGAAAAACACCAGTCCTTTTTACATTTACAACGATGGAGGCATCTGTTGTGGTAACTCCTCCCTTGTAAACACCAAAAATATTGGGCTGGTTTTCAGGCATTTTGGGCTGGTTTTGAGCACTCGGTGCCTTATTGCTCATGGGCAACAAAAAAGTCTCAATACCCATAATGTCTGCTGCATGGATATTTCTCTACAGTAACAATTTGTAAAGAATTTCAAAAAATTACCTAAAATCAGCCATTGCTCCAATCGTCTTGAAACGTTTTGTACATGTATGAAATACATGTCTGTATCATGTCAATTTTGATATAGTTTGCAGTAGGGCTGATGAATCGATAAAAAAAACTATCGAAGTAAAGACTTCCCCTCGATAAAGATATTGTAATATTATTCATTTTCAATAATATCGATAATGTCGATAGAGAATAATTAGGAACAGCAGTCCATTTAATTTCTGTGATGCAGCAGGAAGTGGCGGAGAAATGTTAGCCTACGCTCACTAAAATATACTGAGCACCTCGACTGGAGTAGGTAATCGCGGAAAATTAGTTTTATTGCCGAAAACAGTGGCAGCGATAGCCATGGCGAGGGAGCAACTTCCAATGAAGAATATTGATAAAAAGGGTTTGTCTATATCGATAGTTTTTTACCCATATCACCCAGCCCTAGTTTGCAATGTTGAGGAGGAACCCACCATTGCTGACTGCAGCTATATTTATGATTATAATGCGTCATCTTCTCCCATTGGAGTCTATGGCAGCCCCAAGAAGCGCATGGTAAAAGGTTGAGAAATTTGGCACACTCCTTTGGGACAAGCCCCTCATCATTTTCACAAAGTTTCATGTCTCCTATTAGAGCACTCTAGCTCCACCAATGGGTCAAATTTGGAGGTGTGTTTACACATGAGTTAGGGGTTACTACACTTTTGAACCACTTTTGTATGGTGGTTTTGAAAATATGTGGTACCGTTGGATTCCCTGGATCAAAACGAGTTCAACGCATTCTATGGCGTCAATTTCCGGTTATAAAGATTTTGCACCCTTTAGAATTTTAAAGGGGTCATTGACTGATTTTATAGGGTATTTCACACTGTTCCTTAAGATCTCTAGTAGGGATGGGAAGATTCACAGATTCGCATCGGTGCATCGGCATAAAAGCTCACGATGCGATGGCCTGGATCAAAAAGTGTGCACCGGATACAATGTGGGATGAAATCGCGATGCATCGTTTCTAACATCTTTGCATCGGTATAATCCGATGTATTTATATAGAATTATGTGTATGCGCACACCTTTAGTATTTAGAAATTTGACCAATGATTTGTGACCAATAATTTTATATTTAGATAGTTTCTTGGGCACGCACTTATCTCCACTGCTGTCAGTGGCCGATTCTCGCGAAGTCTCTCGACAAAGTTTCGCGCGAGTTGGAGGCGTGTTCGGGCGAGTGTTAGTGTTATGGCTGAGGAAGGGTTACACGTTACTACAAATTGCAATATATCCAAGGTTTGGCAACACTTCGGATTTTACAAGAAAGATAGGCAATTTGACAAGACACATGCAATTGGCAAGATATATCGTACTGCTATAAAGTACACAGGCAGCACGGCTAATTTAGGTTGTCACCTGAAGAGGCTACATGGTGTTTGTGTGGAGACGTCTGCCTCCCCCTCGGATTCAGCTATGGCTACAGTCAGTGGCTAGCTCCACCGGTACCCTTAGCAAGAATAGGAAGCTATTCTCCGACAAAACAAATCCCTGTTGTGTACGACAAAGTAAGACGAGAGATAGCTGAGTCATTGAGAAAAATCTTAAGTAGGACGTATGAGTAGGAAAAGTATGACGTATGAGTCCAATCATGTGGTGTTAAATGACAGTGTTTACAGCAGCTTGTGACTGCCAGTAATAGTTTACCCATTTTCACATCCAGAGAACACATACAACAGGAAAGAAGAACTGGTTTAAGGCAAGGTCCAGGCCTGATGTTATTTTATCTTATTTTGTCAGAGACTTTAATATGTAAAATAAAACTTTCACTTGTTTAGTTAATTGATGATTTGCAGTTTGACAAAGAAATAAATCATAGCATAAATCATTATGAACAATATTAAATTGCATAGCATAATATTCCCTTTGAATTACATCTCATTGAATCGCATCGTGTCAAATCGCGCTGCATCGCAATAGGGGTGAATCGTATCGTATTAGTAGTTGCTTTAATGTATCTTTAATGTATCGGATCGTTGGCAGTGCATCGAGATCTCTAGGGTATGTAACATTGGTTGGTATGAAAATTGCCCGGGTGCTGTTCTATGTGCCCTAATGCAACCCTGTGAAATAGCCCTGGAATAAAACAAGACGTTTTCTCCTTTTTATGGTATGCTCATGAATATTTAGATGAGCTGCACGCTGATTGGTTGGTTTACAACAAGCGAAGCTGTGGAGCAAAGACGCAACATAGCCAAACATGCATCGTGAATTGTAGATTTACATGACAATACCCCATTGCCTATAAACTAAATCATCACACCTTCTGCCTATGCTAGATACAGGATACGTTAGCATTGCTAATAACTGTTAGCAACAAAATCATACTTACAGCTTGCGGTTGTGATGAGCGTACGATCAGAACAGCACCTCTTTTCAGCAACAGCAGCTTAGCAAATCCTTGAAATTGTTCGAGCAAATGTGTTATTGGGGGTCAAACTGCACATGGATCTTCTACGGTATAGACAAACATCAGCCATGCCCGTCGAGTGTTTGGTTCCTTGGGGAGACTATGAAAAGTGTCAGCATTCCATGTACAGTCTGGAACACTGCATTTATGACCGTGGTCCATTTTCAATATCCTTGAAAAACGTACAAACGTTATTCTTTGTAATTCCCGTGGAAGTACACAGAGCAGTTAATGCTACATGATAAATAGAAGGCTTCAAATAGACCCCTTAGTCAGAATCAGAAAGGGGTTTAATCGCCATGAAAGTTGAAACTGATACTGCTCCTAGTGATCGGCCCCAAAAATCCTGATCGGAGCACCCCTACTTAAAAGCGCATTATAAAGTTCTTAAATATTTATTTTGGTCTATCCAGATCCCCCCGGCCAATGGTCAGGTGGCCGCCATCCAGGCACTCCCCACTGATTGGCTCATTTTTGACGAGATGACAAGAGCGCACAGGATCGCCAGTATCCGCTGCTGTTCTGTAGTGTCAGCTGTCACAGTATCCATTTTTGGAGGCTGCGCCAAGCTACCCAGCACCGCCTTGCAAGGGCCCACTGAACAAAAAGGTAAGCTTTAGCAATTTTTTACAGTAAGATTATGCTTTCAGGTGAAAGGGTCCCTTGTTTATATTCATTGGCCTTTCTTAAAAAATTGTAAAGTGTGGTGCTCTTTATTTTATATTTTAACACTGTTTACGTTAAAAAGGGTTTCTGAAGCCTACACAATTTTGTGTGTATTTTGCTGTTGCCTCAGCTTCTGTAACGACTCAAATATCTCTACTCTTTGTATTGTGTGGTAGCAAGTGTGGTTGATGAGAATTAATTATCTCATCTGCTTGCTGTAGATGAAGTTGTGAATGAGAGCAGTGATAGTGAGATGGAAGACCACTCTATCACCTACCTGGCCCAAATGAAGATTGACGAGTGGCTGAACTTTAAACTGGACCAAGAGGTAGGGACGTTAGGCCATAGGCTTGTCAGCTGTGACACTGTGTAACTGTCTTGCTTGATCAGGCTTTTCTTGATTTGTCTTTTTGAAGTTTGATCTTCTTTAGTAGCCTCATTTATACAGTCATGGCTGTGTATTTTCAAATCATGCACCATTTCTTTTGTTGGAAATGAATATAAGTAATTCTTCAATTTATATTGGAGCAAAACAATAATCGGCCATGCAATATTCACATATTTTTAAGAACACCTAGAAATAATTATACAGTCATGGCTGTGTATTTTCAAATCATGCACCATTTCTTTTGTTGGAAATGAAAATAAGTAATTATTCAATTTACATTGGAGCAAAACAAAAATCGGCCATCCAATATTCACATCTTTTTAAGAACACCTAGAAATAACACTAGGTATTACACTTACTCCCCTCTCTCCCTCAGGCAGCAGGCCTGGTGTTCCAGCTGAGACAGAAGTGGCATGGGCTGTTCCTCAGGAGAATCCGCTCCCCCTCCAAACCATGGTCCCAGCTGGATGAGGCGACCATACGAGCCCTGGTGTCGGTGGGTTCATACTGTAGGGGTTAAATATTGGCCAAAGATATACAGCTCGTGTCCAACCAGTAACAGTAACTTAAAAGCAACATGGAGCGAGCCAAAGAGTTGGCTGTGTGGAGATATTTTACGCTTGCAACGCCAACTAATTCGTCGGCTGTTTGCAATGTCTGCAAAGTAAATGTTTTGAGGGGTGGTGGTAGTACAATAGTACCAATTTAATCAAGCACATCCAAAAGCACAATGCTAGGAGCACGCCGAATTCCTGCAGCTCAACGACTCTACTATACTGTAGAATCTACAGTGTAGAACGAGTAGCGTGTAACATATGTGATCGTTCGAATGCGGGTCTCACAGCTTGCATATACAATTTCGAAAATTCCAACTGAATATTTTCTGATAGACAAAAACTATGCGACAAACGCTGTATGGCTTCAATATGTACTAATGAGAAGGCTAACAGGTAACACTAGCATGCTAGTAGCATTGCTTCGAGTATAATGCTTGCTGTGGGCACCGTCGGAAATGTTTAGAACTCACGCATCTAAAGGTTCGGTTAACTCATGCTGCTGAAAAATGACATAGAATGTGCTGTGAAAAAAAAGGATGGATCGGCCAGTGGATCGGTTACACTTTCTGATCCCCGATCCAGCTATTTTGTCAATATCGGGGCCGATATCCGATCTTAGTATCGGATCGGTGCACCCCTAGTCCACACACAGATTCACAGTACCTAGAATCGGTAACTTAATTACTAGACTTTGAATGGCACGTTTTCTTTATTTATTGACTAATCGTACCTTCTTATTTTAGGTGCTTAGCTCGGAGGAGCAGTCTGCAGGCCTGCAGCAGCCCACAGGTATCGGCCAGAGGCCCCGGCCCATGTCCTCAGATGAGCCACCCCAGATCCCCTCCTGGAAAAACCTCAACAGCAGGAGGAACCTTGCAGCAGGGGACAACCCTAACCTCCTCAACGACCTCCATCTCCCCCCACACGCTAGCAATGACAGGTGCAGAGGGGACCATCTTGCTACAGTTAAGGTCTAAATTATTAGCCCCTAAGGAGATATGGAATATTTTCTTAAAATTGTAACTGTTAACATTGGACAGACACAAAATTGGACAAAAAAACTTTACAGAATAAAACATGTCAATTAAAAGACCCTTATTTGGTGCATATATATTTTTCTTTTTAAGATTGCTGTATATCGAAAATTTAGCTAATTTAAATTTTTAGCTTTCAAACTACACCTGAACCCCATCTGACTTGAATGACTCAACTAATCAAGCAGCACTGAACTCTTGTGAAGGAAATTTCTGATGGTACTGTGTAATTTCAATAGTCAAGATGCCGTATTAATACAATTTATTTAGTTAGTACAGTACATTACCAAACAGAACACTCTGTGACCATGTCATAACGAAGGACAACTACAATAGTTGTTCGAGACAGTGGTGATGAACATCATATACATACGGCCTTATATAAACTTATATTCTATACATCAATCAATTAATGTAGCTAGTCTTTGTGATTGGCTCAGTCCCTTAAATAATACAATCAACACAATACAGTGTCAGTTACAGCAACCGTTTCAGGACCTAGTGTCCCAAGCTTCTTTGATGGTTACATTTCTCCCCACTAAAGCTACAGCAGTTGGCCATTCAAATGGTCAACTGTCCTTTGTGTGATCATCTTCAAACAAGAATTAATTACATTAAAAACTATGAAACAGGACAAGATTTCTATAGCCAAAAGTTCAAAGCAGCAGCTTCATTGACCTTTTGTAGAACTTCCCCTCAGATCATAAATACCTTAAGACCAATGTTCCCTCTAAGCTGCGCGCCTGCACGACCGCGCAGACCAGTTGAAGGACCCGCGCACTAGATTTTCCAGACCGCACACAAAATAAAATCTGTATTATTATTTTTTATAAAACTAAAACCTTTTATACAATTATTTTATAAAACCAATAAATGTTTAGTTGATCGGCAAAATGCGGCTAAGACCACTTCATACATTTCAATGTCACTCTAGACTACACACAAGCTTTTAACAAGACAACAACCCTGGCGCTTTGCTCAAGCTTTGACTGGCAATGAAAATCAGAAACGTTACCTTTACAGGCCAAGGGCGTAGGTTTGTATAGGGTCCATAGGGATTAGTCACAACCAAAGTTTGGGAAAGTCCCAACAAATATTTTGTTAATTTTCAAAAAATATATTTTGCTAAATATATTTGCAAAACTCATTTAGATTATTATCTTTACTATATTCGTCACCCAGAAAAGTGAAAAATAAATGTCCAACTTAAGCACTGCGCCCTCGAGCCTGCGAGACAAGATTATGTCATTTAATTGGCTGAAGTGGCAGGCAGAGTCAGAAACACTTAGTGAATCGTGACTTGCAGAAAGAGAGCTGGCAGTACGCCAGGAAGTAATAAAGCCTCATATTAGTATTTCATTTGGTCTCAGCATTGATATTTTTGACCCTTGTGTGCTTTATAGTTAGGAAAATGCCACGCAAAAATAAGAGACATATCACCACCCAGAGAGTAAGTAGCTATCAAGAAGGTTGTTGTTAGATAGCTAGCTTAGATAGTTAGATAGTTAGATAGATCCCTTTGTAGATATAACGCTGCTACATCTAGCCAGCACATTTTGTCTCAAAATGACATGAATGTGTTTAATGAAAAGTTTTGCTTTGCTTCTTTAGCTACTGAATTTCCATATCGAATGATACTTGGCCCCTTCATTGCTGCTTGCAGCTATATGTATTATTATTATTATTAGGGGCCAAGCAGCGAAGCTGCGAGGCACCCTTTTGTTATTGTTAGTTTTATTATTGTTAGGGGCCAAGTAGCGATGCTGTGAGGCACCTATTGTTATTGTTAGTTCTATTAGGGTTCCTCCGGTAGGTGAAAACCTATTGTTTTTGTTAGTATTCTTATTATTATATTTCTCAGCTAAATGGCCCAATAGCTCAAAAAGTCCTGGATCCGATTTTTTCCAATTTGGCCCAATGATTCAACAGGTCACTCATTTTTCCCAGACGGCTAGTGGCCCATGTGCGTCCATAGGTTGCTCTATAAAACACGCCCAAAGTCTACGTGATTTCCCCAGCGCCCCATTACTCCAAAATGCCTGAAAATTGGTATAAATACCCTATTTCTCATGGGGAACAAAAAAGCCTCAAGGACCCATATTGTCAGACTTATGAATTTTCTTGTACTGTCCAAATTTGGTACAACCTTCAAAACCCTTCTACTCATAAACCATAGACCCAATCAACTTGAAATTAGTTACAGATGTGTAGAATACATGTCTTTACATAGGGTGACATGGAATAAGAAATGCAATACAAAATGGCTGAAAGAAGTGTATTTATGTAAATGTCCAAATTGCCTCAATACTTTTTTTGTTAATAAATCAAATATAATTTTGACTGATTGTTTTTCAAACCTAATAGGGTTCAAGACGACATCAATCTCTAGTAACATAAACAATTTCACCTTGGTCTGTCAATATATGATTGAATTCAATTGAATTGCTCCACAGTGCGCGCGCTCCAAATTCTCAGACTCATCCTGCCCCTTGACACTAGGGTGACCACCTGTCCCGCTTTGCGTTGTGTCGCACCGCATTTTCACCCCTTGTTCCGCACGTCGCATATTGAAAATGCTGTGCTATACAGCGCAAAGAGGAACAGGTGGTCAACCTACTGACACGCGCGAGCTTGGCGAGACGCACACACATCCTTTCTGGAAATGGTGTGCTGACCAAGCCCCACCCTCACCCTCATTTCGCTTCCAATCGCAGCTCGCCGTTAGGAATATAAATTATTTTTTGGCGGCCATTGTTGTTTTCAACTGGATGAAAGATGTATCGGAGGCAGCCACGTTCGGTAAGTCCTATTTTTACACATATTAAGCTAGAATCAATGATTGGGTTTGTGAAAGTACACTACTCTTGAATTATGGTGAAGGTTTGAGCACTTTGAGACCTTTAGATTGTGAGTTTGAAGTGACGGAAAACCGAACTCAAAAAGTAGCTAGCTTTTTCCCTCTGTGTAATTACTGAATCATGTAGCATCTCGGCGAATTCATCAAAAAATCTAGAGGAGGGCAGCTTTTAGGAGGACAAGCAATTCCCCACAGACCTGTCGGCTCAGAATTTAGATTTGGGTCGAGAAAGTCTTTGTAATTAGCCTATGCGCCAGGGAGACCGCATAGGCTTAGGCGGCAGTCATGTTTTGGTCGCGTCATGTTCATAAGTTCACCATTTTACAGTTCGGTTGACACCAAAAATGTGTTTGTTACCAAACCTTGAGGAGGGAAGCATTTAGGAGATGTAGGAATTGTGCCTGTAGCCAGATGCTCCGATTATTCTTGTGATTTGTGGAAAACTTGCAAGTGGAGTGAGATTGCGTCCCGGGGGTACATTGTTTTGACAAAGCCTCAGTGACAGACTCGGCTCGCTCACTCACTGGCAGTGTGTAAACGATATCGTAATTCACTAAATTCTAGTCTTAAAATGTCAGGGAGGGCTGCTTTTTGTAGACAAGAGTCTACTGAAGATAGCCAGTATATAGTATATTTCAAAACAAGCCTATTTCATTTGTCATTTCCTGAGAAAGCAACCTACGTTAGCCAGGCTAGTTTCACTCGGTCAGCCTATTGAAAGGTCTCTGACAGTCAGAATCACTGTTTACAGGCAAAGTTCGAGCTGGTTTTTTGGTCAGATGTGTATATTGACCAGTTTAGAGCTAAATACTCTTGCCAGAGCCTGGAATCGAGCCAAATGTTTTGAGTGACTTTGCATGGCCGGGTCTCCATCAGTTCAACACATTTGGATTCAAGCTCAAGTAATGCCACTGCATTTCACAGTCAAAACTGTAGTTTATGTCAAGTGTAGATGTAAAAAGCTTCATTTTTCACAACTAACATGGATCCTTTTTTCACTTTTACAGGTCTGGAGGGTCATGCAGAGGCCTGCTCAACAGAGGATGCTGTGAGAAAAACTGATCCCTTGCTGGACTACCCCCCTCTAGCTGGACAGAATCAGAATCAGGACAGCTTCTCTTCAGCCCTGACCCCAGGACACCTTCATCCAGCTGGCCTGCCCTGCCTGCCTGCCTGCAGGCCCTGCTTGCCCCTGCCTGCAGGCCCTGCTTGCCCCTGCCTGCAGGCCCTGCTTGCCCCTGCCTGCAGGCCCTGCTTGCCCCTGCCTGCAGGCCCTGCTTGCACCTGCCTGCAGGCCCTGCTTGCCCCTGCCTGCAGGCCCTGCTTGCCCCTGCCTGCAGGCCCTGCTTGCCCCTGCCTGCAGGCCCTGCTTGCCCATGCCTGCAGGCCCTGCTTGCCCCTCCAGAGACAGAAAGTCACCCCACAGACACAGTAGCTCTGCAGACTGCTTTTTTGAGGATATTGATGAAAAAGGACAAACCAGCATTTTTTACTTTGATGAAATTCTAAATTTGTAATCCTTTCCATGTCCCAGCATGCCAAGCTGCTGACTTTGTGTCTTAAGTAATGAAACCAGTTCAAGTTATAGACTTTTGACCTGAATCCAATGATTAGTCATCTGAATAAAAACCACTCGAGAAGTACTGCTTCTTGGATGATTTGTGCTTTACATCAGTACATATCACATATTTGCCTTTGTTTCCATGGGATTCATGGAATTGCTAGTTTCTGCTCCACCATTGTGTCATAAAAAATATAATTTAGGACAGCAATTCCATTTTTGTGTTATCCTTTCGCATTTAGTCAATGTACTTAAACTCAACCGATCGTTGTCATTTTACCATACTGTTCATATTGAACAGACATAAGTGTTTGGGAAGATTACTGTATATTTCCACTTTTGATCTGTATTTCCACCGTAAATTTAGTAGGGGTATTAAAAGGTCTTAAAGTCTTAAAATTAACTTGTTTACACCTGTAGAAACCGTGTGAAGCCCCCACCCCCCACTCCAGAGACAGTTGGTGACAAAGAGGCGCAGACATTAAGTTAAACATAGTTATGCCTTAAGAGAAGGGTAAAAAATAGAGACTAAATGTGTAAATGGATGTTGAAACTCAGTTCTCTGAGTTGGTGCATGTCAGTTTAGGCAAATGTTGTCTTTTAAACCTCTAGGTTTAAAAATAATTCAGATTTGATTGGAACTCTCTCTTTTATAAATTTATAGTTGGATTTGACATTTATCAGCCATTGAATTCATTAAGCAAGTTGTTTAACTCAAACAACCATATCACAGTACATATGGTATACAAAGCTGCAGTCAGATTTGGCTAAATTGTTAGCTTCGATGTTATCTTGACATACACACGGGGTCTTGATGATGATGCGCAGGCAGCTTCAAGGCAGAAAGACGCGTTACATTTCAGGAGACGCCGAGACCTTAGCGCGCCACTAGCATCTCGTCATATCACGCAGTCGGAGCACAGCTAGATCATCAGCGTCAGCGCTCTTGGGTACCCAGCATGCAGTGCGGCATGTCAAAAAACGCCAAGACTTGTGGAAAATAGTTAGGTTACAACAGCGATGCAAGGGATTTCAGTTGTTGCGTTCGTTCAGTTAGATGTTTGTAATATTGTTGTTTGTTAGTTAAAATAATCTTGTTGGTCACCCTGAGAGTGCATGTTGTGTGGTTTAATCGGAAGTGAGAGTCGGCCTTTATTCATTTATGTTGGGAAGGAGCTAATCATGGGCTGTGCTATAGACCTTTTGCCAATGAGGCCAAGAGTGTATGGCTGCAGCCTCCCGCCTCATGCCCTACCGTCTCATGCTTCTACTTTTCAAAATAAAAGCTTGTCTGGTCCGCTATTTCTCCTTTCTACTTTTGTGTACGTGTTTTTTTTTAGCTAAACTACAAACTAAAAATCCATTCTAGCAGCCTGGGAGGCCCGGTTGAGTTTAGACGTCACAACGCCGGTTGAGGTTAGGATTAGTTTAAGGCCAGGAGTCGTAGCAGAGGTCGAGGTTAAGGTTAGGCACAACCACGACGGTTGGGGGACAATGATGGTCGGTACAGCACGCCGTGCATTTTGTCATCTGCGGTGTGTTCTTTTTTTTAAAGACACTCATATGTACCTTAAGGAAAATCACAAAAAGAAACCATCAAAGTCTGCAACCTTAAATTGCTCTAAGTAACGTTAGCTAATATTCGCTAACAAATGTCAGCATAAAACGCTGATGCAGTCATGGCAGGTTTCATTAAATATACGTTGACATCAGGGAAAACATCCAGAAATCAGCAAACTATATGGATAAAAACAGTTAAATTTTAAGTTTTTCAATTTATTGCAACAAACGTGCTCACGAATTTACCTTTAACTCCATCCATACAATAATTTGCGATTTGGTATTTTTGACCCTCTGCATTTACCGTTGGACAGCTTGGGCATGAGACGGGAGGGCATGAGACGGGAGGCTGCAGGCTGCAGCCATACCCATCTCAATGAGGCTCTTCTTGATTGTAAGATGACTGTGGTTTTGGAAAGCGGTCTTCAAGCCATCTTTGAGAAATTCTGGAAACAGTGTTGCAAGCAATGTGTTTTGATTGTGGGAGGCAATTTTTGGTCGACGTCTAAACTTCATGCGTCCGCTACAGCATTTCTGCTTTGGCTTGACTTGTGCTGGGAGGGAGGTAAACGGCATGGATTGGGGGATAGTGTGCGGGCAGGTATATTTTTATATAGGGTGAAATGGAATGAGAAATGTAATACAAAATGTCTGAAAGGGGTGTATTTATGTAAATGTCCACATTACCTCAATATCTTTGTGTTAATAAATCAAATATCATTTTGACTGATGGTTTTCAAACCTTATTGGGTTCAAGATGACGCTAGGTTTGAATCCAGCCACAGTCTTTTAGCCTGTCTTAAATTGGAATATCTGTTTAGTTAAACAGGATGACATCATTATGAAATACCATGCGCAATTTCACGCAATTCCACTTTGAAATGTCAACCGCTTCTTAGTCTTTGTCCAAAAGCTGACCAAAGCTAATACTCTGACCTTTTTACTCATACATTTTCAACAGTTGGTGTGTAGTAGAAAGGATAGAGAGGCTGCCTTGTAACCTTATGCTCATGAGTTCAAATCCCCATTCAGCTTATTGTAGTTGGCCCAAGTAGTTTTGCTCTCTTGTTATCCAACTCTTGACCTTCTACAATGTACATTTTTATAATATTTTGCCATTTTGCGGAGGAACCCGCATTGCTGCTTGCAGCTTTATTTATTATTATTATTATTCCGCCATGGGGTCCTAGGCCAGGCCCTAGAAGCGCTTGGTCGAAAGTTGTGACATTTGGCAGACTCATTGGGGACAGACCCCTGGTCCAATTCACAAAGTTTCATGTCCCATACTTGGGCACTCTAGCGCCACCAGTGGGTCCAAGTTGGACTTGTGTTTACACACACAACTTTTGAACCGTATGACCCATTTTTTTAAATGAGGTACCATTGGATTCCCTGGATAAAGCCGAGTTCAACACAACATATGGGGTAAATTTCCGGTTATATAGATTCTCGCTATTTCCGGTTTTATCAAAAACCTTTGAAAGCCTACTCCTCCTACAATCTTTGTCAAATCTTCTTCAAAATTACCAGATATGCTCTTCAGACCAAGCCGCACAAAATTTATGGTAGAGCATTTTGATCCCCAAAACCGTTTGTCCATAACAGCAGAAATCAGCAGAAAAGCCAACAGGAAGTGAATTCATATCTCAGCTGTTTGAGGCGGTGAAACTAAATTTGGTACGTTGCCTCGGAACTTTATCCTGAGGATGTCCTCCAAAGATTGTGTCATGTGACTAAAAGGGGAAGTGGCCGGAAGCTAAGGCTGGGCGATATGGGTAAAAAATTATCGATATAGATATTTATATTTACATTCGATAACTATAATTAAACGATAGACCACAGATCTGTAGTAGTAGCCAAATAAGTTTCCTCCTCAACTTTTTTCCTACACTCGGCATAAGGTTTAGGCAGAGCGGTGTGAGAGAAATGTTTGCGGCCAGGGAGCACGTACCTGGGGTCAAGTAACTTAAGCTTTTTAAAACCTTGCTTTTTATCAATAGCCTACTTATCAATACCTTTTGCGCAAACTCACAATTGCTGCGTGTTCCAACGAGTGATTTTGCTTCAGGTGGTTAAAAAGGTTTCTTATATATTAGTATTATAATTGGACCAAAACGCTGTTCTTATATGTCCAGAAACGTTGTAATAAATCCGCAAGACCTTTGGAGAGGTCCGCAAACGATTTATGGACCTAGCAAGCGGTTGCCTTGGAGATGTTAACAACATGGCGTCTGCTCCAGATTCGTCTTGTTTGATTTGGGATTTTCCTACGTCTTGTTATATGGCTCAGCCATCTGGGGAGTCAGATGGCTGAGCGGTGAGGGAGCCAGTAATCAGAAGGTTGCTGGATAGATTCCCCGCCGTGCCAAATGACGTTGTGTCCTTGGGCAAGGCACTTCACCCTACTTGCCTCGGACTTCAGATACAGTATTAGGGGACCACTAAGGCCTATATAAAAGCATCCAAAAACAGCATTTCATGTCTCCTTTAACGTGTTGGACCACTGCGTGCACAATCTCTGTAAACCCTGTAAATATACATGTTCCAACATTAAAAGTATTACTAGAATGTAAAACATAAAATAAGAAACAAAATCATATCAAACATGACATTAAAAGCTGTTAAGAACTACAACTTTTCATGATAATTTCAGTCTTCCTTGGTCCACCTTCCTCTTCAACTGTTGAGACCACCTTTCCAGAGGTGTGTCATTAAAGTGTGATTGTCATTTTAGCATTCATGCACATCAACGACTGTCCCAGACGAGTGTCTGGGTGACCAGTGACAAAGGGACTGTATTATTCAGGTCTCTGTCAATACAGCCCTACCAAACCAAAACATTAGCAAAATAGCCATAAATTAGCTTTTCCTGGTGTGATTTAGTAAATGTAAAATCACTGGGTGATAAAATACATATAGGAAAAGTCAAGAAAGCAGGGTTCTGAAATTTGAGTACAAAGTACAATTTTCTTTCTCTTCACTTTACTGCTCTGCACTTCTAGTGTTAAGGTCCATGCGCGAAAACCATGTAATGTGGATGAGCTGGAACAATTTGCCAAAAAGGAATGGGCCAAGATCCCTTCAGAGACATACCAACCTAGTTAGGACCTACAGTAAGAAGTTACTTTTAGTTGTGAGTCAGAAAGGTTAAACTATTGACTATTTATTGTCAGAGGGTTAATCGTTTTGTCCTTGTCATTTCGTGTTTTCTTGTTTCAACCCAATGCATCAGTAAAATATCTTATCAATCTTATGCTGGGGACACACCACAGGATAATCGGGCCGATTTCGGCCCTTCTGACAATCCTAGGTAACATATGTCCCGATTATCTTGATGGTTCCGCAGATTTGATCAGATGTTCCCTTGGTGTGAGGTGTGTTAAGAGTGACCACACTGTAGGAGCAAAACGGCTAAATCTAGGATCTTTTGGTGTGTCCACATCATTAGTAGAGATTTTGCCTTTGTTCTTTTGGAAGTAAAAAGCTACGTTTAAAAAATAACAAAAGAATTATATATAAAGGGGGGTAATAATTGGGACCTTAACTGTATCTATGGACATCATCAAGCTATTCTGTTGTATTTTTTCTGTATTAGATGAAATGGAAAACAATACTTGTTTTATTATGTTATCTTTGTTTTATCAGAAGTATTATAACTTTATATAATGTGTATCTATTTATGGTAGATTTTTACATTGAGAGCCTACTTGCAAGGAATACTTAAATACTTATACTATAATTGTTCTGTGTTTGCCATGCATGCCAGTTTATGTGACAATGAACAAACTCAACTATAAGAATAGTATATTAACACATGTAAGCTCACTTTTGACACCAACCATCTTTCAGGTCTTCATCCAGGTTATCCCCTGCCCCTGTCCTCCTTCAGACCAAGCCCCACACCAGAGAAAAGGGCCCCTCCCTATATTCCAAACGCTCCTCAGAGGACCACTCCTCCACTAAGTCTACTGACTCCATAAGCCCCCCCAGCCCCTGCAACAGCCCCTCGTCTACATCATCAGGAAAGGTACCCACAAGGATTGTTCTTTTTTAAAGCTCAGCATTAGTTTTATTTATTTTGCTGCCGGACTAAGGCACCATTGACTCTCACTCTTTCCCTTTTCCCCTCAGTGTTCCAAGTCCCCCTCTCCACGGCCAGGCAGTGCGTCGCTGCACTACTTTATAATGAAGAGCAGCAATCTTCGCAACATTGAGATCTCCCAGCAGAGAGGCATCTGGTCCACCACACCGAGCAATGAGCTGAAACTCAACAAAGCCTTCATGGACTCTAGTCAGGTCTTCCTCATCTTCTCTGTCCAGGGCTCAGGACACTTCCAGGTAGAATAGTTAATACATATATAGTCACAGTTACTGCTTTTCTGTATCAGAAATGAAAACAGTAAAAATGGAAGCAAATACATTTTATGATCAAGAAGTATTTTGATATGTTGGTTAACCAGTGGGTCCTGACTAGGGGTGCAAAGTCCAGGGGGATTTTTTATTGCTAAAGTTGGGACTGTAGCTTTCGTTTTATAATCATTATTTAGAGGTTTGTTGCACTGTTTTTACAGTATTTATTCCAAAAGCAAAAGAGCTCAGTGTTTCCCACATTAGAAAGCAATTTGTGGCGGGGGGGATATGCAGGTAGCAATGCTAGTGCTAAATAACTATTTAACTGGTCGGCTCCATAACGCCGGGTAAGTAGCTACAGCTCCTGAGACTGCTCACCAAAAGAACGAAGGGGAACCCACTTGTCTAGCAGATTAAGACATGTCCGTAGGTACCTAGCGAAAAGTAGCCTCAACTTTCCTAGACCTTTAGCTACGGTACTAATGCTGAAGGCTCTCTGATATAGCTGTCTGTCTTACTAGAACGGCGTATGTATGCATTGTTGCTAATGTGTGCTGACGTTGTGACTGTGTGTGTATGTGAGAGAGACGCATGAGTGACAGAGAGACGGAGGGAGAGTAAGGACAGGAAATGCAGCTGAACGAATACGCTTTGTGTTTTAGCCTAAACAGTGATTTAAAAAAAAATACGAAACGCAATATGTGGCGGTTGGTGTTGATTCTGTGGCGCACCGCCACGAATTAGTCCATGTGTGGGAAACACTGGAGCTATTAGTTGTACACAAGGCAAATAAAGACACAATATTGTTTTACAAAATGTAATCGAAATTGGTCATGAGATTTCCGTTGTCTGAATATGTACGCATGTACGTTTCAGAAGTTGACATGGGTATGGACAACTCTCTTTTGCTGTCTTAACATTTTTACTTTTATCAGGGTTATGCACGGATGACATCGGTCATAGGCCAGGAGTGCTGTCAGGACTGGGGGTCTACAGGGCTTGGTGGGGTCTTTAGTGTGGAGTGGATCTGCAAGGAGAGCCTGCCATTCCAGTGTGCCCACCAGATCCTCAACCCCTGGAATGACAACAAGAAGGTCCAGATCAGCAGGGACGGACAGGTAAAAGAGTCACCAACAAGTTGTAACAACCTTGATAAAGTACACACAACAGATGAAATACACGCAAAGATAGTCATAGGTATGTTAATATCTATATGTGTGCTGGAAACCGTGCCTACATTAAATGGCCAATAGTATGTGAACATCGGTCAGTATGTGCACATCGCTCAGTATACAGACACCTGTTGAGCGTCTCATTCCAAAACCAACGGAATCAATGTGGGAATTTATGTTTTTCCACACCAAACATGACAAAAAAATTCTGTATGAAAATGTCCCCATGCACAAAGTTGGCTCCATACACAAATCTGTTGGCAAGTTTGGTCTAGAAAAACTTGACTGGCCTGCACAGATCACTGACCTAAATACCATCTAACATTTTTGGGATCAATGCCATCGCAAGCCAGGTCTAATCAACTAACTCCACACCCATGAATTTAGAATGAGAGGTTTTAACAAGCAGATGTCCGTATTAGGGTTGTCACGCTACCAACATTTCTGTAGTTGGTACCAATACCAGTGAAATTTCACGGTACTCAATACCATTTTCAATACCAAAGCTAAAAAATGTAACTGATCCTGAACAATACTTATTTGTTGACATTGGCCGGGTTTCCCAGATTCGTTAAGAAGCTCTTAACGTTAAGAGCGTTCTAAGAGCGTTCTAGAGCGTTCTTAGAACGCTCTTAAGAAGCTCATAGCGTTAAGAGCTTCTTAACGAATCTGGGAAACCCGGCCATTAACAGTCACCTACAATATCTATGGCTGTACTTATGACAACAAAAGAACATTAATACAATCACAATGCATGTAGGCCTAAAGTAAAAAAATGTGTGTGTGGACTATGTGTTGACATTAAGAAAACTCGCTTTATGGGGCTCTAGAGAGTCCTAAAGAATCAAATAAAATCAAATGTAGTTGTATAGCCCTTTTTACACGCAAGCATGTCACAGAGGGCTTCACATGCGCCCATAGAACTGCCCCTCAACCAACCTAAACCCTCAAGGAAGACAAGGAAAAACTCCCAACGGGAGAAAAAATGGAAGAAACCTTGGGAGGAGCAATTCAGAGAGGGATCCCCTCCTCCAGAGACGGTTGGTAGGAGAGAAGAGCAGAACACAAGCTAAACATAGTCATACAGTGTCAATGGGTTTTGGCAAAAAATTTGAATGGCAAAACGCATTTAAATGTAAATATACATCCCAAATCCTAACACAGATATTTCGGCAAACCATATTATCTAAAAGCTTCTGTAAAAATGTGTTAATCCTACTGTGTCCTCTCCTTTCGTATGCCCCAGAATTAGGTATTTCATTTGCAGTTTGCTGCAAACCATAAAGTACATGAACGGTGATGTTTGCATATTGTTTTTTTGTGATCCATGATATTCCCATTGTCATCTGCCGAAGTATTTACATACTTGGCTCTTTCCACTTCTCTTGTCGACAGGTTTTAGTGGAGCCCTCGCAAAAGCTGCCAGATTTATTGACTTTTTGCCTTCCTTAGTGACAAAAAATATAATCTAATGACTAGCGACAAGTATATAGTGACTTAGTCAAGTATATAGTAACCCTAACCCTAACCCAATATTTCAGAAAGCCACTAGCGACTTGTGGTGAGATCTTTTTGGTTCCTGACTCTGCATGGGTACCGGCTGTACTTGGTACTACCTTAACTTCTAATATTTAGGTATTGTAAAAATGTTTGGGTTTGAGTACCGACTTTTTGAGTACCTTGAGTACTTATTGAGTACCATTTTTGCTAAAACACTAGTCCATATACTGACAAGTATACTCATACTATTTGCCATATGGCAAATCTAATGGCTTTTTCTGCTCCTCTGTCTCTATTCAAACTCTATTTTGCAGGAGTTGGAGCCCCAGTCCGGTGGCCAGCTACTGCACCTATGGGAGAGACTCTCAGGGAAACCACAACAGTATCTGCAACACGAGGTACAACTACAGGCCTCATCACCAGACATGACGGCATTACACCTAAACTGAGTCCCTTACTCGTGTAGTGGTGTTTCCCTCCTGAGAGAGAAAGTGATTAACCACATTTGTTTTACAGAACCAAAACGTTAATGTTCACTTACACTTTGCTATTGATTGATTTGTACAAGCAATGCTTTGACTAGGAATAGTGGGTTGTGTAGTAAGTCCACGTATCCTCTTTCTTTAACTATAACATGCCCGACCGAGACATTGAGGATCTCCTAACTTAACATGTCTATTTAGCATTACACCAGAAGAAAGGCTGAACTATTTAAAATGTGGTTGTCAATCCAAAATGGCAAATTCACAATATGTCAATGCAAAATATAAGTAACAGTTTGAGGGTCAGATTTGTTTCAGAATGTACTAATAGCAGCCAATCTTCTTTTTGTCCACAACCCTTCATTTTGAGGGGAAAAAAAGAATGTGCGTTTGGTTATTGTGTAGAATCTGATGTTCATGTTCAAGCATGTCAGTGAGAATGACTACATAATCTGTCACTACATGAGATGTTTTGCTTTAGGGTGGTTTTGTTGTTTTACCAATCATACATGCATTTTGTTTATCTTCACTGAAGGAGAAATTCTATTTTACCTGATTGACTTAAATCTGTTTTTCATAGCCAGTTTCAAGGTTGTATTGTTAAAGAAATTATTTTCTTTTAATTCTGGAATCAATGGCTTTGTGCTGGCTTATCATTAAAAACTCATTTGGTAACTTGGAAAGCCAAATGATACACACCTTAACTAGAAAACATTTGATTGCTTAATTTCTATTTTACTTCCACGTCTGGGTTGTACAATGCATATTTGAATTGAAGCATTATAAATTACATATTAAAACTGCGAAAAAGTAAACAATGTAGGGCTCATTTCACTTCATGTAGCAAGCTCTCTTTTGCAGTCTTGTGATAGGGTTAAGAGTACATTTAATTTTGCAGTACTTGTGTTGACAAATATGGCTTGGGATTACATGTCTGTTACTAAGTTTGCCGCCTGCTGGTGCCGGCAGGTGCCAGCAGTAGCAAGTCTGCGGGGCTACCCATCAGTGTCACGTTCTGCTCGCTGACCGGAAGACGTTTGCTTTCATCGAGACAGTCTGGGTCCAGCACACAGCCGTCTGAGAATAACACATTTATAGGGTGTCTAAAGGTATAAACAAGTTAAATTTAAGACTTTTTAAGACCTTTTATTACCACTTCCAAATTAAATTTAAGACCAAACTTACAATGGAAATACAAATCAAAAGTGGAAATATACAGTAATCTTTCTAAATAAACACACTGATGTCTGTTCAAAATGAACAGTATAGTAAAATGACAATAATCAGTTGAGTTTAAGAACATTGACTAAATGTGTGTAATTGCTCAGAGGTCAGATGGCATTGTTGGCTCTGGATTTCCTATCGTAACTAGCGTTGTAGCGTTGACATCATTACTAGCGGTGGAAATGGTGGAGCAGAAACTAGCAATTGCAGGCTGCTGGCGTGCCTTTACGTAGTCTCTGTGCTGTTTCTGTGAACGTGCGATTCCATTGCTCTGATCCCCATGTCCCAAGTTTGAAATTCTTCCGACACGCAGTTTGCTTTATAAGCATTTCCAGGCACCAACTTTAACCAAGGATACTCTTTCTTTTCAAACCATTTGTAATTTAACTTTAATTTCCCCATGTTTATAAGTTGAGTGGCTATCAACCATTGCTGTATTACCTGTATTGCCGATGCTTTACATCATCAAAATCTGCGCAGTAGGCTACGTTTATTATAGATGACGCAGCGCATATCCACCAGAGAATGTCTGATATATATCCTTATACCATGGTCTGGGTCGCTCTTATCCAGAGCGACTTACAGTAAGTACAGGGACATTCCCCCGAGGCAAGTAGGGTGAAGTGCCTTGCCCAAGGACACAGCGTCATTTGGCACGGCGGGGAATCGATCCGGCAACCTTCGGATTACTAGACCGACTCCCTCACCGCTCAGCCATCTGACTCCCTCCCTCTGATAACGGACACCTACTGCGTCATTGCAGCAAAACTGTCTTTTCACCGTTCTAAATTATTCCGCTGGCAACATAGTATATGAGCTTGTACAAAGTGTTTGAAATAAGTAACCATAACAACAGTGACAGAGTCAAAGCCTCCATTTTCAACTTTGAAAGGCTTTAACAAGAAGCTAACTTGTAATTTACAACAATGAGTGACTTCAATATTTATTTTAACCTATTTGAAAATGTTACCTTTCTGAATGTACTGTGTCAGTTTCACGTAACCGCTCATCTCACATCCCATTCGCTATTCTCCACACTAGTCAATCTACTTCAGACAGGCTGCGGCCAACTCTACACATGGCCGATTATTTTGTTTAAAAAAATCGAGATTTTATTTGGGGACAATGACATGGCTCGATAGCTGGCTAGTCATGTAGTTAAACATACTGTCAAATTATAATTACTGTTTGGAGAATATGTCAACTTTGATGCGGTCATCTCACATCCATTTGCAATTCAACTCGCTCCACAGGCTCCAGTCGTACTGTAGCCTATACAGTATACAGACGATACTTTCGTGAAAATCTTTATTGATTTTGGGACAGTTACATGGCTGGTTAGCTAGCAAATCTCCTTGTCAAACATACTGTAAAATAATATTTACTGTTTGTCAACCGTACACAATGTTATTGCCTTTGAATCCTGCTAGCATAACGTTAGCTTTTGGGCTAATAGCTCAGCCAAAGGAAAGCCGGTGTTGGTTCTGAGTTGACTAGAAATATCAGAGTTGGCTAACGTTGAAAAACGTTAGATTTCTATTGCAAAACGCCTTAAAACATAAATTAATGTTTGTAAAAAAAATAGTTGGCAAGTGACCATGATATAAGCGGGATAATGCCCTTCGAGGTGTCCAATATCACCTGCGCGTCGGAGTGTTCACGCCTCCGCATCGTCCATTATCAGGTGATATTGGACACCTCGTCGGGCATTATCCCTTACTTAAAGTCCATATGGCAGCTTAATTTTTCAAATGAATTTGCGCAATTTGCTTGTTGGTAATAAACATTTAAACTGTTATCCATTGTATTTGATGTTGTTGGGTGTCACAAAACGCAATATAATACGAAAAAGTAGCTACTTTTTGCAATGATTTTTCTTTCCCCCACAATGCATTGCATGACGTTACGTTGGGGAGACAACAGACAAAAGTCTGCTTTGAGACCATTGAAATCGATTAGAAAAAACACTAGGCTAGTCCCAGAGAATGTCTAATATGGGCTCTGGGCAATTCCAGCGTTATGGATGTGACATTTGTACTCAAAATGACAATAAGAATTTATCAGTAAAACAAAGGTTCTTACAATATTTAAATTAGTCATGCATATTCTGAAAGTACTCAATGGGTAGAATAGAAGAGGAAAACTATTTTTTGCAAAAATTATTTTTCAGACACAAAATTATTACAAAAACACCTGCGTTATGGATGTGACGAGAAACGACAGTCATTTTCTGGAGACTGTACTTTTTTCTGTAACTCTGTGAACCCTTAAGTCTAATGTAGAAAGTTTGATATTGACATGATCATGGAGTTTTAGGTGAACATAAAAATAGCAATTTTTAAAACATGTAGTCTTTTATGCAGAATTTTATGAGGAAAAACCTGCGTTATGGATGTGACATTATTCTGTTATGGATGTGACGTGTCTGAAATACACACAGAATCTGTTGGGAAATCAAGAATCAAACTTTCACAGCGCTTTTCTCAACATCTAAAATAACTTGTGAAATAGTTTTAACATTAAGAAAACCATCTGAAATGTCACTGGAGATTTTCAAGATGGCCACCAAAATAGCATTGATAATGACATTTTGGGGCCTATTTTAACAATCTGAAACTCAAGTGACTTTGTGGGCGGGACTCCGGCGTTGTTGCTATTATACCGGCGGGATAAATGACTCTGCGCCTGGCGCAAATCTAAAATGGGTTGGGCTGAAGTAGGTACATTACTCATAGGTATGGTTTGGGCGTAACGTGCAATAAACCAATCAGAGCAACATCTCACATTTCCTATAAGAGCAGGCGCGCTTGTTATCTTGCGGATTGCTATTATAATGGAATTTGCCACAATTGTTAAAAATCAAGTTCACATACAGAGACTCATGAAACTCTTTTCAATCATTGACATGGAAGAAATGTAACGTAGCTTGCAGGAAAAGGAGCCTGGCCTCTCCAGTAGTGCGCACGGGCCAAGCATGCACCCTTAAAATAGCATCTGAATCATGCGCCATTGACTTTAGACTAACTTTTTTCTGGTCTGTGGCGGAATTGTTTTATGCAAACTGCAAAATAACGCCAAGGAACGCCCCCTCTTTTCGCTGAACTGCCCTGGGAGCGCAAGTTCCTTCCCTAATTTACCGACGTGCGTCTGTGAAGGGAAAAGTCTGCTTTCCGTTGAGTGCAAAATAGGAATGATACTTGCGTCAGTGTACAAAGTCAATTGCGCTGGGTACAAAAAAAGGACCCCTTATCTAGAGTTGTTGTCAAATTACTATTATAAAAGTTCAGAATGGTCACAATCATCTTTAGCTGTGAATACTCTCACACAGTCTTACAAATTATTTTGAGTAATGAACACAAAAAAAGTTTTTTTTTTTTTATATTTGGCTTTTTTGGGAAACCAGCATTTCGGATATGACGTTTGAACGTCATGGATGTGACTCGCTGGACCAGTCTTTTGCAAATTACATGAAACCCCTACATAAATAGTGATTTTCAACATTAAACTATTGATTAAGCACTGAAATTAAAACATTGAGTTACAAATAAACTGTGTGAAATACCCCCAAAACACAGTCAATGACCCCTTTAAGACATCTTTGATCGAAGCTGTCAACTCTACCTCAGCTTGATCCGACAGGTAGCGCAAGCAAATTACAGAGCGCCGCCTTAAATGCCTTAACCAATCGAGTCCCTCGAGCACTTTCGAGTTACCTCTCTAGTAGGAAGTAAATATTACAAACATGGAGCGGGAATCGAGGTTATAGCAAAGACAGTTACGGCAAGACAATTAGGCTACTAGAAATTTCAGTATCACTGGAGAAGATGTCGATTGTTGAAGATGTTTAGGCTATATCATGTTACCCATGATTCCGACTATAATCATGACTGGAATGTCTGTTTCACTGAAACACGTCGGTGAAAGGGGTTATAACAGCCGAAAACATGATTGTTAGCTTTGCCGTTTCATTTGAGAACATTTTCATTGTGTTGTGAACAGTGTATTGTGAAGATTTACATTGTGTAGCGTCCGTAACGTCACGTCCATAACGCATCATTAAAGTTTTTAAAAGTAACAAAGGGGCAAGATTTTTTTATTAAACTAACCATTGGTATAAATAAACTTTGCACAGAAACTTTGGATGTTGTAGCGTCGGCACTGTTTGATAGGCATGAACTTATTTTACAAAACGTTATGGACGTGACTTGACCATGGAACTCACTGACTAAGAGTTTTAATGCATTTAAGGAGTTGTGCTTTTAACTCAAGCTGAGCATACACAATGCTCTATCATTCCCTTGTCAATCAGGAAAATGCTAAATTGTAACATTTTATTGAAAACTGGAGTCCATTTACCCCGTTCTTGAAATGGTACACAACGGCCATTTGACAAATGTTTTTTTGCATGAGTGCACAACTTGTATATTGTGTAAAAGAGTGCAATTGTCTATAAATTTAGATCAGAGTGGTTGCATGCAACAAAATATATACCTAAGTGAACATTTTAACAACAGTTATATTTGTGTGGGCACAACTTTTCTATGGTAAGGGTGACCTTTGCATGGAATTGCCCCTCTGCTAGTAGGCTACCATCAAAACGTGGGACATCTGATTGGAAAGGTTTTTACATTGACGGGAAAATATTTAATTGGGATGATCTTGGGGGGATTTTACAGGTGGGACTAGCAAATTCACCCATAGCTAGCATGATGTCTTCTAGATCTAGATAAAGCTAGGTTTACCCGGTAGTCTATCTGAACTACAACGTCATGATTGTCCAGGACAAGTGGATTTGTAGGGCAAGTGGAAGAGAATGTACTTGCCCCACTGGACAAGTTTAAACTCAAACAAAATAAAATGGCATGTTACTTGCACTGGCGAGCTTGCAAATACTGAGGATAGCCTACCGAAGTTTTTTAAGTCGTTTGCCAATGTCGTTAGCGATGCTAGCCAACGTTAGTTTGCTAGCTGTATATAACATTTCACTGGGTCTTGCAGCTGTTTGATTGACTGCAATTATTATCAAATGTTATGTTCGACTACTAGCCATTTGCCTACTTCATCAAGTCACAGTATTTCCAAGCCCTGATAATGTAACTGAGAAGACTCAGTAAATGATTCCTCTTTCAAGTAATAAGCCCCCGTTCAAGTCAAATTAGCTGCACGGTCTGTATAGATAATGGGATGAAGCTGCAATACCTTGCAATACTTTCTGCATAACAGAAAGTGTTTCATTCTGCAGAAATTGTGTACATGTTTAATGTAACAAATACCGTTTTTTATAACACCTCAATTGTTATCATTTGTATAATATTACAGCTCATCTTCGTTGGTCAAAGGCACAATGTTTACCCGGACGTGACTTTTGTGCATGGAAAAGTGAATGTAAATGTTGGCTAGTGTAGTGCCTCAAAAAGTAATGTCAGGCACTGAATGATTTAGATATAAAGAAAACGTTGACTTCCACTCGATGCTATTCACTGACAGTAAAAATAAATTGTATATGTGCACTGCTGTTCGTAGACGAGCTCCAGAGGTTGTTGCTGCGTTGCTAAATGATAGCAACTCACCAGGAAGACACTTCATCAACCCAGGCTCCACTCATTCTCCTCGGTACAATGAACCGTTTAATAAATGAATCATTTAATAAATGAAATATGAATCATTTATTTGGCTTTGACAGCCGGCTGTGGGCCATCATATACATATTAGGTGTTCTTGTCACCTCTTCTTCATCCCGGTCAGTCGCCATAGTTGTAGTAGGCTACTAGACATTGGCTGTTTATCAATCCGAAGAACGCTGAGAACGCAAGTACATTCTTTTGAAGAACGTTCTGGCAAGCCTCCTTGCGAGAATGGACTTGTAAGGATGCAAGGATGGAGAATGAATTGAGATGGTTAGGGTTTTCCTGGACTCGCAGCATTATTATAACACTGACTAATTACAAAAACTAGATAACAAAGCTGAAAAATGGTCCGTCAACCTGTAATTTTACGTTTTCTGTCGCTCTTGCTAACTTACAGTACCTGTTAACTAGTGTCTGCACTGCACTGAGATTAGTGATGGGAAGTTCGGTTCTTTTTACTGATTCGGTTCTTTGAATCTCGTTCAGTAAAATGAACGAATCTTTTTTCGAGTCATTTGTTCATTTCAGGGGGGGGGGGGGGGTTGGGGGCTATACGTCCACTGCAAAGGACGTATAGCCCCTATACGTCCACTGTAGGTTAGTGCATGACATGTGCACCAGCAAATACTATTTCAAAATAAATTCCTGCATTAAAATAATGTATCATGAGTTTGTATGATTTGGTCATGTATTATCACACTAGCATTTAATTATCACGTCAAACAATTACACTGCACTAAACTAAACGTGTAAATGTAAAGTGAAAATAACAAAACCAGTCAGTATGATGACTTGAGCGAATATCATTCATTCACGTCTTACTAAAACAGCGGCCACGCGAAAGGGAATAAGGAAACTGTTTCCTCTACTAAAAAATACAATGCGGGTCACGTGAAAAAAGGATCCAAAGACTCGTAGAAAGACCGAGTCGGGGAAGGATCTAATCATTCGTTTCCTCTAGCTACAGAGCCTATGCAGGTCACGTGAAAAATGATCCAAAGACTCGTAGAAAGACCGAGTCGGGAAAGGAACGAATCGTTCGTTTCCTCTAGCTACAGAGCCTATGCAGGTCACGTGAAAAATGATCCAAAGACTCGTAGAAAGACCGAGTCGGGAAATGAACGAATCACTCGTTGAGAGGACTCGTTACTCCCGAGTCCTTATAAGGATTCGTTCAAAATGAACGAATCGTTCACGAACGACACATCACTAACTGAGATGCTATAGCTAGGTTATCGACAAGTCGGGAGCAAATTTACAAATTAGCCGTTTCATCAATTAAATAAGAACATTTTCAGCGACTGAACTGCCTATATCTCGTCACATATTAATTCAGATGCTGATTTACACAAACCGTTTAGCTGAAATATGAAAAGTAAAAAATTACAGTTGTGAGGTTTGTCCGCCTCGCTTGACATCTTGCAATGACTTCTGGGAAATCAGACGCGTTCTTGCTGGTCAAGACACCATCCGATGCATCCTCGATAAAAGGGGCGGATCAGGAACATTTCCGGGTATTTTTGGCGTTCTTGGTGACTTGTGTTCCTTGGATTTGAACCGTACTTGGGCAATAAAAGATGACGTCAAACGAGTTCGCAAGAACACAAGAACGGAAACAAACGTGGATTGATAAACAGCCTGAGGCTACTCTGCTCCACCCAACGTGACGTCATCGTCGAATTGCGCCAATATGCTAATGCTAACACAAAAAATGACAAAAACTGGTCTTAAACACAATTTTCAGACACCATTTGGAGATTTCTTGTATAATCTACGTATCTTGAGTTCTTTATGTACCCATTAATCGACAGTGGTGGTTAACCAGCCATATTGGCCTTTAAACAGGCTCTGTATCCACCTTATTCCTAGCTCCCATGATCCATTTCCTGAATTATGGGCGCGACTTCCTGATCCGGCGATTGTAATGGTAGCGCTCTGTTACGTCCCCAGTGGTTCTGTGTCCGTATGTCTATTTGTTTGTGGTTTTTGTGTGTGTGTGGGTGTCTATTTTCCTTTAGGTTTGTCATCCTGGGTAGGATGGCGTCAGTTGCAGTGGCTGATTGGTCAAAGTCCCTGATCAGGACTCCGCTCCGCCCCCCCTCGTCAGTGGCTGCAGCTGTGATGTGCCTCATTTAAGCCCGAGTGGTTGACCAGCGTGGGAGCTTGGCTGTCTGTGTTGGTCTGTGTTGGTCTGTGTTGGTCTGTGTTGGTCTGTGTTGAACATTGTTGAACATTGTTGAACATTGTTGAACATTGTTCATTGCTGTTTGCCATCGTTAACACCTTTTGCTTTTGTTCCCAGGGGGAAAGGGGAAAGCCACGTGCTTTAGGCAAGAGGCCCCGGGGCTTACACCACCCGCAGGATAACCTTGTCTATATACACTAGGTAAGACCTGGGCCGACCAACCCCTGTTTTTTGGGTAGAGCGCCAGAGCTACGGTGCTAGTTAGGGAAAGTGCTGTGACAAGGTAGGGATAGAGACTTCTGTTTTGCTTTCTTTGTTTTGGTCGGGCCCAGCCCCTTTTTCACCTGTTCGTTTATTTAGCAGTTAATAAACAGTTTGAAGACAGAGTTGGCCTTGCTTCCCTCACTTTGCACCCCAACTCCATATCTCAGCCATCCGGTCCGAGGGTTCTTGTGCGCAGTGGGGCGTTGCATTCCCTCTTTCGGGAGGCGTACGTAACAGTTTGGGGGCTCGTCCGGGATCCAAGCGATCCACAGCCCTGCTGCGCTGAGTTCCTGGGGGTTCTGGTGATTGGGGTGTGTTTGACGTGGTTGTGAGCTTGGGGGTTTTGGCAGTTTTGTTGTTAGCTCTGCAGCTTTGTGTGTGGAATGGCTATCTCGGCCGTGTCCGGTTTAGCGTCTCCTAGCTGCCCGGATAGCGCAGACAACCCTGGTGGTCCACCAGGAAGTGAGGGCGAGGGGAAACCCCATTCCGCTGCCCTGGTTTGATACTCTGTCTAGCCAGAGGTCGGGTTTGGAAGCTCTAGAGATGTCGGCCCTACCATTGCAGGACGGTTTGCAGTAGGACTGCGTGAGGACTACCGTCCTCCGTGCCTATGGGTTGGGAGGCTTGGTGGGCCTTCCTTAAATTTGTGTGTGTAGCAGCAACCAGTGCTTTATGCGCTGGGCGCTGTTTGTTCAGGGGTACAACTTGGATATCGGGTGCTGTGTGAGGTGCTGTTAACCCTGTTGCTGACGCCCTGTCCTTTGTGTGGAGGTAAGAACCTCAATTCGTGTGTACTTCAGCAACCAGCGCCTTATCCGCTGGGCGCTGTTCGTTCAGGGGCACAACTGGGTTATCGGGCACGAAAGGGCTGATAACCTGGTTGCTGACGCCCTGTTCTTTGTGTGGCGGTAAGAACCTCAGTTTGTGTGTACTTCAGCAACCAGCGCCTTATCCGCTGGGCGCTGTTCGTTCAGGGGCACAACTGTGTTATCGGGCACGAAAGGGCTAACAACCTGGTAGCTGACGCCCTGTCCTTTATGGAGGTAGAGCAGTGGCTTTGCTTCCCTACACAGTGCTGTGTGGGTGTGTGACCCGCACAGACTGTTCAGTGTCATCGTTGTTCAACCATTATTGATCCAACAATAACTCGTTGTTGTTGGTTGTTGTGTCTTCTGTGCCCATCCTTTTTCCAGGTCGAAAACCCCTGGTTTTCTCTTTTTAGGGTGGGCGTGTTACGTCCCCAGTGGTTCTGTGTCCGTATGTCTATTTGTTTGTGGTTTTTGTGTGTGTGTGGGGGTCTGTGTTGGTCTGTGTTGAACATTGTGGAACATTGTTGAACATTGTTCATTGCTGTTCGCCATCGTTAACACCTTTTGCTTTTGTTCAGTTAATAGACTGTTTAGTTAATAAACTGTTTGAAGACAGAGTTGGCCTTGCTTCCCTCACTTTGCACCACAACTCCATATCTCAGCCATCCGGTCCGAGGGTTCTTGTGCGCAGTGGGGCGTTGCGTTCCCTCTTTCGGGAGTCAAATGACTGTTTGACTTAAACAGTCATTGCGGTAAGTTAACTCTGATGCAAAATAAAACATGTGGGAATACAGACTGTAACATCTGAAACGGGACAATTTGACTATTGTAGTCCTCATCCAGTGTTTCCCACACATAGACTAATTTGTGGCGGTGCGCCATAGAATCAACACCGGCCGCCACATATTCCGTTTCGTAATATTTCTTTTATTTTTATTTTTACAATATTTAGGTTAAAACACGCAGAGTATTCGTTCAGCTGCACTCACGGGTCTTTCTCACGTACGCACACAGCCACTACGTCAGCACACGTTAGCAACGATGCATACCTACACCGTTCTAGTAAGACCGACAGCTATATCAGCGAGCCTTCACCATTAGTGGCGTAACTAAAGGTCTAAGAGAGTTGAGGCTACTTTTCGCTGACGGGGTTGGGATGGTCCAAAATATCGGCCCGCTCCCATCACCAACCTTCCCTCTGACATCGCTAGCATCTCATACTATTCCATATTACACAACTTGACAACTTATAAATTGCTGTAAGACCTTTAGTAGGCTCCAATCACTGACTGAGATTTATACTCCTCCTCGCGATCTGTATTCACACCTGCTAGTCTTTCAAAGAGGGGAAGCACATTTTTGTCCTACATCCTAAAATGTGGTTAGTTCACTGGCTAGTTCACCCCTACGACACTATGGAGGATTATAGGGGCCAAAACGAAATAAATAAATACTTGGATAAAGTATTTATTTATTCTTAAATAAATGACAAATTATATAATGAAATGCCTAATTGACATACAATATATAAATACAAAATTAAATGAGACATTAATTATATAAATGTTACATGTATTTGTGTGTGTATATATGTATATATATATATATATATATATATATATATAATTACGTTTTAATGTGTTCACATTTATTTATTTATACTTATTTATTTATACTTACATTTATTTATTTATCCTTACATTTATCCACGGTGTAACTTGCTGCAGCAAAATAAATCCGTCGTCTGCCGTCACCAAGTCAGGGGGCGGGTTTAAGCCTGGTGAATGAACAGTATTACACTCAATCAGGCTCAATCAGTCGATCAAGCTCTCTTCGATCTCTTCTGATCTGCAGCTGCTAGGGGTGTGCGATACTGTGGTATCGATCCGATACCAAGGAGTACAGGGCCATATGGCGCCCCTGCCAATACCACTATTGCTGATTTTCAATATTACTTTTTACTTAGAAAAGCAGTTTATCCACTTTCGCGTCGAGGGCGCAATGCCTCATAATTTATGAAGTGAATGCAACATCAATATGAAAATTGTAATTGTCATGATCATTTAATGATTTTTCCTTTAATTACTTGTTCATGATTATGATCATAATAAAAACACGGTTAGTGTGTGCTGCTAAGTCGTGTTACTGCACGTACACGCCGGCAACAACTCACAGCATAGCATGGGAGAGGCAAAGTGAGCTTGAGCGAAGTTAGACGGTGTTTGCACAAGTTACAACCACTATGATGTAAAGGGAATTGTGTACTGAATGTAGAGAACAGAAATTTAAACTTGAGTATCGATCATCTTATCACGTCAGTATCTATCAATAGCAGTAGCGAACCGTGACTCTTAAACTTTGGCCCTCTGACCCCGATTACTCGTCAGAAAAAAACAAGATACAGCGCGCACACAGCAGCCTATGTCCTACTGCGCACACAGCATATAGGCCTACATTAAATTGGCTGGTCATTACGCACTATTTGAGCCAGCCGTTGCGGCACTATTTACGGTAATGACGTTGCGTTGGTACATTTAGCCTACAGATTGACCGGTCATTCGGCACAACACTATAACATCTAGGCTAGGGCTACAAAACAGTGGCACCTGCAGCCTGAATAAAATCAGTTGGCACGGCAACCGAAACGTTTTTAAATAAGTTTGCCAATACGTCTGCCAATATTTAATGGCCCTCTGTAAAATTCATAGCGGGACCACCAATCACAGAGCTGCATTTTCCTCCCAACAACGGAGGCAGCAAAATTCTGATAGGGTGACAATACTGGATTTTTTCATTTAACTCTTCACATTCCAACACAAACTGAATAGGCAGAATTGAAGGGTTTATTTCAGAAACATTGTTTTTAGATTGTCAAATTATGAATTGATAAAATAAAATCAGATTACTTTTAAAATATATATTTTTTGAATATATTAGGCCCTCTCTGAGGGCCTAGAGGGCCCTGACGGTTCCCCACTGATCAATAAGCTACTAATACCAATGTTCGTATCGATACTAGTGAGATAGATTCGCCCACCCCTATGCTGTACCATCTCGCCGAGGATCGTGAACACATTTTCATTGATGTCTGTGTCAGTCAGGGCCAATATCATTGCTATAATTTCAGCGAAGCTCTCAATATGATGTAAAACAAAAATGAATTGGCAGTTGCCTCCATCTCTTCAGATTCAGCTACTAAAAAATTTCGACCACTGTTGCATGCAATATTTCATTCATGAATCCGCACCAGGTGCTGCCATCTTGAATGAGTCAAAAGCAGTCGATTCAAGTTGAACCACCAATCAGAGGCTTTAACCCGCCCCCTGACTTGGTGACGGCGGACAACGGATTTATTTTGCTGCAGCAAGTTAAATAAATGTAAGTATAAATAAATACATGTAAGTATAAATAAATAAATGTGAACACGTTAAAACGTAAATATATATATATATACACACAAATACATGTAACATGTATTTGTGTCTCATTTAATTTGTAATTTATATATTTTGTATGTCAATTGGGCATTTCATTATATAATTAGTCATTTATTTAAACTTTGTGTTTTTTATTTATCCAAGTAGTTATTTATTTAGTTTTGGCCCTTATAATACTCCATACGACACTAGCCTAACCTACTGAATGAATTAATGAATGAACGAACGATCTAACTAAACAATATTAATCTCGAAGGAGGACATTTGTAAATTAGGTTAAACTGAAAAACTGAATGATGAAATTTTTCATCATGCATGAAATGTATGATGAAAATTGGTTAGCAATTTCGCCGAGCAAATACCAAGAAAAAGGTTGCTGCAGTTTGTCTTTCAACCACAGTTGCAAAATCCACGATGGGACTAAGCTTTGAATAGCTTTGATGACTTTTTATAGTACAAAATTACTGTCAATCAAAAGGAGATGCAGTCTTTCGACAGACCCTCCAATCATCATGCATAAGCCCAGCGTCCAGACCATTCCACTCCTCCATTCACCCCCAGAGACGTTGAGCGTCCAGGGCGGGACATAATCGCAGCATTTATCCAATGACCGTATAGTTTCGAAGCACTGAAAAAAACTGTTCAAAGCAGCCCCATTGAAGTCCATGGAAGCTTAGCTTCAACAGGGAAATGCACTGTGGCGCTACGGGAATGTATGAGAAGGAAATCAGTCAGTCGACCTGCTAATATATGTAGTTGATTCTGAACGAACTCGTCTTCGATATGAACGTGTTGTAACGCATTTAAAATATGAACACAATATATTTGACTATGATTTTTTTTAAATGATAGGGGAAGCTGAGCTTCCCTTGCAGTCTTAAAGAAATCGCCAATGATTCTCATGGTGCCTATTTTTCGAAAATGTCTAAAATGTGTTCTTACGGACTTGAACATTTCTACGTAAGAAATGAAGCATAAATGATTGTCATTTCTTTGTAATCATCCAAAACAATGTTAAGTGTATGGGTATTTTTCCAAGTAAGCCAATGACTGGTCGATAAGTGCGATGCATTGAGTGGGCCGCACGCCGTTTACTGAGTGGACCGTTCTGATAGTATAACTCCTGGGCCACTTTTTTCCCCTAGTCCGCCCCTGCTTACTGGACAACATTTGGATAATGTCTGGCAAAAGAAAAGAAATCTAAAATAAAGCAACAAATACGTGAAGGGGGTGGGAAGATTATGTTCAGAGTTAGGGGCTGCATAAAAATACAAAATTGTGTTTCAATCAAGCAGGCCCTGTGAACGGAAGCTGGAACTGATGTCCCTTCTTTACACCTCTGCTCCCAACACTAATCTGTCTGAATATTTATGAATCTTACACTAAATCAGCTACTCAAATGCTAGGCCGCAAACAAAGGTTGCAAAACATTGCAGGTCATGAAAAGCCACCCAAAAGAAAAGAATCTAAATTGATGTCAGACAACCAATTCAGTAAATTCAGTATTCAGTAAATTATGACGATTTGGAAGTGAGTCATGGATTCCTTACATAAAACAAATATTTTCTTGTAGCCTATGTAAAATTAACAGACCATATTTATGTTAAGTACATGATCTTTACATTACAAATACAGTAGCCTATAGGAGTGGAGAATCCTACATATTCTGGAGACACAAACTGCCTGGTCAATTATTAAATTCTTTCATTTGAACATCTAAAATATGTAGGACTGGGAATGTTAAAAGCAAAAAAGGGGTCAGTATAAAACCCAGGAAAGCATCAGGATATTCTTTAGACCTAGGTCAATTCTGATTTGTAATAATGTCAATTACTCTACACTGCACTTCATCAGTGCTAATGAAATCAATGAATCTGTACCAACAAGCAAATCCTAACCCAATTATATAAATAGTTCTAGTACAATGCTTGTGCCCGTGATACAGCTGGTAATCACGATATGTTGGTTAGTTGATTCAGTCATCACTTAACTAGGGGTCAGGTGGCTGAGCGGTTAGGGAATTGGGCTAGTAATCAGAAGGTTGCCGGTTCGATTCCTGGCCGTGCGAAATGACATTGTGTCCTTGGGCACCCTACTTGCCTCGGGGGGAATGTCCCTGTACTTACTGTAAGTCGCTCTGGATAAGAGCGTCTGCTATATGTACATTTCTGGTGCTGTGCCCATGATACAGCTGGTCTCACAATTGAAATTCAAAAAATTACTTGTTCAACATCCACTTCATCTTGTCACTTATGCACACCATTAAAAACAAATTAAAGATTTTGGAGCAAATTGCGAATGGTACATTCATGCAAATGATTATGTGGCCTACAATTGTGACACGGTCCAGTCAAAAGGGGACGTTGTCGGCAAAGTCATTCCTCCGTTTTTACAGATTGTGTAAGTGCAGATTGTAAGCTTTTAAACTTTTAAAGTTATGTGTTAAGTTATTGGTGCAAATCACATCTTCCAAAAACAGCCTGAAAGATGTAGCCTATTCACGGTTTACCAGGTCAAACAAACACAAATGAATCCTGTGTTCAATGGAATGCCTGAGATTAACCTATTTATCCTATGTAGTCCGTGGATGTAGGCTAAAACGGACATATGAAAAAGAAAAAAAACGCTGAAAACGCTAAACGTATATGAGGATGGTGAAGACAGCCAGATTGTCATATTTTAATCTAGGTTGCTGTCAAACTCAAAAGTAATTTGTTTGCCAAGTGAGTGTCACGTTAGCCTGCATTGACTTCGTCACCCAGTGCAGGGTCGCGTCACTCAGTCCCTTTTTGGTGGACCGATAGAGGATGTGTTTACTGGCCATTGTGATGATACTTTGCTAGATGATCAAATTCAACCTTATGAAGTTCAATACAAAAACCTAGAAGTGGGAATCGAGCCGGCGACCTTGTGATTTACTTGGACAAATTTGATTGACGTCTCCTACACCCTCCTGCTCTTCAACTCCCATGCAATCGCCTGTCTTCTTGTTGTTTCTATGAGCCAGACGACAAGGATGGTCACAGAACTTGACTTATTTTATTGACCCATCTTATTACATACCACATACATCCTTTCTTGTATCCACATACCAATTACATCATTATGTAGTATACATGTTATAGCACAATACATTACACCCTGTGTACATGTAAACGGTATTTTCCACACTATCAATAAGATGCTTGTCTTAATGCACTGATCAAAGTTATTGTAAGAGTAATGCTAGACAAATGTAGGTCTTATTGTCAGTGTGGTATACGGAGGAAACACAGTTACATTTACAGATAAGCAGTTATGAGCCCATGGATGCCATTCAGGTGTTGGAGAATGTGGATAGTCAGTTTACCTCAATTTCTAAGGAGAATGGTCAACAGGGAATGTGACTCACAGGTTTTTAAAAGGCTTCTCATATAACCAAGGAATTAAAACAGCAGTCTAGAGTTTGATGCTTGATAACGGCAATCCAAA